>NW_027103811.1:0-134034 GCF_902728285.1 Clytia hemisphaerica
CAAGTTTATAAGCATACACATGCTCAAATTGTTCAATACCTTTCCATGAGTGTGTACTTTCTGATTTGGAATTTGAATGAAAAACTTCCTCTCGGTCCTCACGTCCTTCCATTGATTTTTTTCCCACTCTTCTTTTAATTTTTTTGAAACCTTCTTGCGTTGATTTTCTACTTGATAATTCACAATCTGAAAAAAATTACAAAGATGGATTTGAAGCTTTGTTATTTTCTATTTTTGACTTATTAATAACTCTAAATGGGAATGAGAGAGGTGTCTGTTTATTAAAAGTTTCAGAGATTGCCCGTTAAATCGATACGTTGAAATGATTTACCATAGAAAAACATATATAAGGTCGTGCTGAGAAATAATCTTATATAATTAAAATTACCTTATTTTCAGGGAAAAAAGTAACATCTTTAATGATGACTTTTGCTGGACAATCAAACTTTCTAGAGTCTTGTACTAAGTTTATTGTCTTTCCAACATAATGATCTTCCTTTGCCTACAGTAAAATGAATGCAGAGTTTGCGAATTTGATATGTATTAATCATTATTGTGTGTAATAAGCCTCAAGTAGGGACCGAAAAATGATTAGTATTTAAAAAGATCAAACTGGAAGATATTAATCTTTAGCCCAAAAATTAGCCACTTGATAAGTTAAAAAGGGATTTCTTTTGTAGATTGGGTTAAAATAAAAGAAAAGTACTTGATTAAACTTCTCTGATTTTCGTTTTTCCTTATAACATTCCATCCTGTCCTTGCCGTGAATACAATCTAGTTTTGCAACTGAGTTTATTATGAAAGGTGTACCATCAACAGGGATTAAATTTTCACTTTCAGCATTTTCTACTTCCTTGAAACGTATCCTCTTCTTCTCTAATGTGATTGCTGAAAATTAATATGCACTTTTTAACTTATTTGATCTATTCAAAAAAATTCATACGATAATGTAATATCAAAGTTTAGCAATTCTCTTTTATAGAGTTGGGTCTTGAAGTAAAATAAAAATAAAACCATATTATTACCATATTAAAACCAATTTCTAAATTTAGATAATTTAAGAGGGAATTATTTACCTCCTGCAAAACCCTTTGGTTTTTTATACGAGACAAACGAGTCTCCAGTTTCCAATTGATAGTCAGCAAGTTCTTGTTCGATTAAATCCGGATCCAGTACCACAATCAGTTTGCCTGTTGTAAAAAGGAATCGAATATCACATGATATTCAGGGGTCCTAGACCCAAAAAGATTCCGGAACGATGAGGAGCTCTTAAATCTTTAGAGGGACTGTTCTTGCATGGATCTTAGCCCATGTTGACGTCATAGTTAAACCTTTTCAAATGTCAAACTGAATCAAAGAGATTCTTTTTCTTAAGGTTTTGTTGACAATAGGATTGTTTGAAATCAGCTTGTACTTTTGTGTCTTAGACCCAAAAAGATTCCGGAACGATGAGGAGCTCTTAAATCTTTAGAGGGACTATTCTTGCATGGATTATAGCCCATGTTGACGCCATAGTTAAACCTTTTCAAAGGTCAAACTGAATCAAAGAGATTTCTTTTCTTAAGGTTTTGTTGATAATATAGGAATGTTTGAAATCAGCTTGTACTTTTGTGACATTAATTTTTGCTTGTGACAACTTTGAAAAGAATGCGCTAAAACGTAAACTTTCCTATGCGTTAGCGTAGATTTCACTTTAAACCATGCAAATCCGAAGCCCTCTACTTTCGTATTTCTTCAAAGTTGGAAGTCAGTAATAATTATAAATTGATTATCTTACTTTCAGGTCGTTCAGCTGAGATAACAGGTCCATCTTCGTCATCGTCATCGTCATCGTCATCGTCAGAATCGGATTGCTCTTCGTTACTTTCGAATTCATCACCAGAAGAGTCGCTGATTAGAGGTAGGAATAATCAAACGATAGGAAAATACATTATCAAGCATCTTTACAGACAAAGAATTAAACTTTTCAAACTGATTAAATACTGCCCTATTTTGTTTGACATGATATGCGTTTGAACATTAAATCGCGACACTGAAAAACACATTTTCAGCATAGACATTGACTAACGCCCGTGTAGTTTTACCGGTCTTAGTAGTTTTTGGACATACCTTTCAAAAGGACTTGCTAGATCGTTCTGTGCATCCCCTGAAGGTTCACCTAATCTTTCGACATGGGGTTTAAATTTCACTATAATGTAAAATTGAAAATGCATTAGTTAAAGTATTTGTTTATTTTCAATTTCTCAAAGTAATAATGTTCTAAGATTGAAGAATCACTGACGAGAAAATTAAATTGTTTTCTCTCTTCATTTTCAAAACCTTTTCAGAAAATTCTCGTATTATATTATTCCACTCACCAATATCTTTTCAACGATCTCAAAATGGCATACTAATTCAAATCATAATAAACTTAAAAACCTCACTCTAACCTTTAATTACTCTTTCCGAATTTTTTTTCAGCTCTTCCATCTCTTGGTCGAACGCAGTATCGGAATCAATACTTTCCTCGTCGTCCTCTTGAATATACTTCCGATAATGGTAAGCCGAGCCATCCATTTGCATGTGATGGCGATTTGGAAACTTTAGAAGTTACCTAAACATTTAGACATATCATTGTTTTATAGATTATTATTTATTCAATTTTCAGATACCGTATTATTTCGAATAAACGCCCGTTTATTTGATTTTTTTCGTTGACCTCTTTACCTAAGATTTAAATGTAAATTTCATTGGTTGCAGACAAAAATTGTATCAAAACTGCACTGATTATAATAAACGAGTCATATCTTCCTTCAATCTTAATCAATCTTTTCGTTAAAAGTCGCACGTTCCTTCGAAGGGGGCGTTTATTCGAGGGGCGTTTGAAAGAAGGGAGGGGTTTATTCAAAACAATATATAGTATAATATCTTCCTGCTGACAATTTTCCCCAATAACATACACACTTTCTTTATAAGAATAGTTTACATTCGCTAAGGGTAAAGTATTCTTAAGAATTTGCCAAAATTGAGGGTGAAATATTCTTAATGTAATAATATCTTTAGTATCTTTTCGGATTTTAACGAATCTTTAACTAAATTATGATTTCTATCTAGATTCCTACTTTAGTCCAACAGTTCGGACATTTTTTTTACAACAAGATATTCTTATAAAAAGTGTGTATTTGAGAAAGATTTTTTATTTCGAATATCAAGTCACAAGTCCCTCGCCTATAATCTATTTATTATGAATGTAATTGATTATAAAAACTTTCTTAGGAATTTACAATAGAATATATATTTTTCATTATTTATCAAATATAAAGTTTTATAAAATCTGCAAGTTTTTATAATCAAAGAGCTCTTGTTAATTAAAAACAATTATTAAAACAATTTAGTTTAGTTTTCTTTTCTTCGTATCTAATTTTCCCAGCTTTTTATTTGAAAAACTCTTTTGGTGAAAGTTAAGAAAAATTAAAATATGGTCGATTACTATATCAAAGTCAAGTAATTTTTCTTTAGAGAGATTAAATGTTGGTGAAAATTTCGACCCTTGTAGAGACTAATTTGAGTTTTTGTTGTTTTTGTGAAAGGGTGAAAAACGACTCTTTAAGTTATCCATGTCTTGGTAGGAACTCCTACGCATACAGTAGCTTCTCCTAAGAGTCCTTTGTTTCCATCCCATTTTCCTCAAAGTGAATCAGTTTCCATTATCCTGATCTCCCTAGTAGAATTACTCCTAAATCCCCAATTGTAGCTTCTTAAAGAAGAACTGAGATAGCCAATTAGGGAATTAAATCACTATATAGCTTCAAAACTTGATGGTAAAAAAGAAAAGGTGATAGAAAAATTAAATAATAGCAGAGATAAAGAAACCAAACAAGAAAGTTTACCTTTAAACGTTCTTCTTTTCTTCGTGTTCTTCTTAATGTGTTATGAAATTGTCTGGTTTCGTTCGCGCACATGCACACGTGAAATTTTTTTTTCTCCCGCGCATTCACGCATCTTTATGAACCAAATCCACCAAAATACTAAAACGCATTCTGGTTTCATCATTTTACGGTATAGCTGCCAGCCCGGTTCGAATACACTGCGGAAACCGAGATCACCTTCTACTGTATGGTACAGTGCGTTTTCCCATCGATCTGTGCACACGCGCGGGTCGAGAATTCGATAAAAAGGAGCATTTTGTCATTTCATCAACTCATCCACTTTTTATTGTGCTATTTGTGTAAATTCTATTGCTGACGTAATTCTATTTGAATTGTTAATAGTTTCATTGTCATTGTCATTATGCCAAGTTATTTGATTGTTGACTGGGCCGGTGAGAACTATTCGGATGTTCTGTCAGAAGCAAAAGTTGCTGCACAAGATGGTATAGATGTTGGGAAAACTATACAAGTTCAAAATGGACAGGAAATATGGACTGGTGAAATTGCAAGCATTCATGGTATATCCCTATCCCTATGTTTTTTTTGTTTTAGACTCTAAATTATAGTTTAACTTACAGCCAGCTGTTTATGCACTGTTTCGTTTTGTTACGGAAATATTGGTGAGTGCAGAGATTTCAGCCAAATCTTTGGACAGAGCTAGTATTGGAAATTTGTGTTTTTTGTAACAAAGAATTCCGTATATTTTGAAAGCTCTATATGAGATAATAAGGAAGATTTATATGTACTAAAAAGGCTGCCAGTTACAATGTGTGTCATTTTCATGGTGAGAAAAATACACTCTGGACATGGCTATTATTGTTTAGACAGCAAGAATCATCTAGCTAGCACGTGGCCTGCAGTATGTTCATTGTTACATGCAAAGCGCTCGTAAACACAATAAAACTTTGAAAAACTGTGTAAGAATAAGCCGTTTTAATACTCAATGATCACAAATAACATTTACCAGCACTAAATCACCAAAAAGTTCTTAGAAAATTTACTGTATAAATCCGACAAATTTCCCTAACTTTCCGACTAAACGCAGTCAGATTTTTAGGATGAAAATTGAGTCGGTTGGATGTAGCAAACATAAGTTATTTGTGGTCGAATTTAGGCACTACTAGGCCAAAAAACATTGATTAGGCCCATGTTCAATGCTTTTCATTGAATGTCATCAAGTTTTATTGACTGTCAAAATCAAATTATTGACAAAAAGTACTTAACGCTGACTGTCAATCAATTTTCTTGAAAACTAAAAGAATATATTGTTTGTCAATATTGACACTCAATTTTTTTTATTGACTGTTCATTACTTACATTGACAGCTGGCAACAAAATAATTGACAGTCAATAAAAATCAATGACTGTAAGAAAGGAAATATTGATGGTCAATGCAAACAATTTGTTATCAATAACTTACAATTGACAGTCAATAAAACTTGATGACAGTCGATGAAATACATTGAACATGGGCCTAATCAATGGTTTTTGACCTAGTAGTGAGGTTGCTTAATAAGACTAACTTTCTGGTCCGGGTATATATAAACTTGTATTGCACATTCCTTTTAGCCTCCCAAAGCAAAGCAGAAAAAGCGTATCGTGAGCGTTTTCCTAAAGCTTCATCAACACCAGCCGCTGATGGCAAACGCCAAAGAAAGAAGAAAAGTTTTGGCGACGATTTTGAGGACGACGCAGCAGCAGAGAAAATAAATGAGGACACTAATAAACAATCAGAGGCAGCGGAGAAGAAAATGGCACAGTCGGAAAAAGAACCGTCCAAAAAGAACCGTCCGAAAAGGAGAAAACAAAAACAGGGAAGATGAAAGTTAAAGCCGACAAGGAAAAAGCCAAAGCAAATAGGGAAAAAGAAAAGGCAGAAAAGGAAAAAAGAAAAGGCAGAAAAGGAAAAAGCAAGAGCAGAGAGGAAAAGGAAGCAAAACAGAAAGAGCGTGAAGAAAGAGAGAAGAAGAAACAAGAGGAGGAAGAAACTTTGAAAAACAAGGAAAACCTTTATATGGAACAAATAGACGCAATTGAAAATGAGAAGTCAGTAGATTTCGAAACCTCCTCATCACCATTCAACTGCATAATTGAGGAAAATTTCAGTTCCGGTTCTGATGGGCTTCCTAACAATTTTTTAGCAAATGTTCAAAAATTAGCTGGCCACTCGCCCATAATTAACTCGCCCATAATTAACTCGCCGTTTAACAAATCCCCACCATCTGCAGTTTTATCTCCAGTTTTATCTCCGAAAAAGCCTAAACATCCTAATAAAGGTGGAAAGGCACCACGAGCAGAATTCACAGAGAAAAAGTTAACAGCTACCCCATCCAAAACGCAACGCCCCAACAAAGGTGGAAAGTTTCCTAGATCTTTGCCATCACTATCGCCAAGACCTAGACTTAGTCCAAGACAACCCTTCAAACCAGCTGGTGCGAACAAGCAGCAACCATACAGGTATGCTATCAAAAAATCTTGCAACGGATGTGCTGAAAAATCCAAGATCATTAATGATCAGACAGCCACCATCAAGCCTTAGAGGAAGAAAATGATAGACTTCAAAAGACAATTAATGACGGCTTTCATCTGGGTAAGTGTGCTAACCGTGAAGTCGGGTAACTTGCATCAGTGGTGGCAAACATGCATAGCCATCAAATGACTGACCAATCAAAGCAGCAAAATTTCAAAACAAATTAACTACGCAGCCTCGCTCGCAACTCTACTCTACCATTTTTGTTTGTATTTTAATGACCAGACAGGTCATTCATTTGAGGGCTATGCATGTTTGCCTCCACTGATGCAAGTTATCCGACTTCACGGTATTATTTTATACTTTTATGAAGTTTTTAACTTCAAAAGTTTAGCAATAAATCTTCGAATTTTTTTGGTTTCATCCTAAAATCTGAAGGATTTTAACTCTCATTTCACTCTAAAAATTGATTGGTGAACTTTTGAACACCTGCTATTCTCTTCTATAGACATACAGACAGTGAGATTCTAATTATATATTAAATCTTGTTCCTTTTTTCTAGATACTTATGAACCAAAGTCAGGAAAGTTGGCACCCAAAGTGGCAGAAAAGTAAATGGTGAGTATTGTTTAATTTTCTTTAAATGATTGGCTGGACTCTCTTTGAATAATATACTTTTGGTAGACCTGAGTGTTGAATTTATTATGAATCCTGATGAATCATTTATGAAGATAAGGTGAACATATGGATTAGGACATAAAGTCTTAACTAAAAAACTAAAAAGAAGTATTATTATCTTTTCAGATGACACAGCTTCATCAAAAATGCCCAAATGTCTATCTAACACAGATTGACTTTTCTGTTTTGAAAACAAAGACTCAACCATCAAAAGCTGCGTTGTTTTTGATTGACTGCTTTTACAAAAAAACAGAACAGTTGGAAATGACATGAATGGGATCAAAGAAGAAACGTGGCGTTGATGAAGACTTTCGAAATGCTATATTAAGTAAGTTTATTGCATTTAGCACATTTGGGTGGAAGGTACCAAACAATTTTGGTGTGTGCCAGGGGTGTGCACGGCATGTGTCTTATACATGATACAATAATTAAATTTAAATATCTAACCTTTTTCATTCCAGTTTATTGTCGCGAAACTTTCAAGGATACATCTGTTGCTATAAGTGATGCTGCGCTGAACACGGCAACGAGAAGCAAATTCACCTCTCTTCAGTGTAGAGAAAAGTCTGCGAAAAAGAAACTATCTTTTCCAGAAGAACAGTAGATATAGTTTTTTTACTTGGTATTATTCAGCCTATGTAATTTTGGAGCTTTTCTGTATCTCCTTTTTGTTAGTCACATTTAGTTAACTAAAACTTTTGCAAGAATCTAATTTTCCGATTTGCTGTTGAAAGAATTTCGCTTGGATCGTTTTTGCAGATACGCTTTAACGTTTTCAATAAATGTCAGTCTTTGTATGAAATATTTCACCATATAATTTTTGATGGGAACTTTTTGAAGATGTGTCAGAAACTGCAAAACATATGTTTCTTTCTTTTAAAGGTGTAATTTTTATCATATTATTTCAAGCTTACATATTTAAATCACTCAAGAACATTTTTAGGCAATTTTTGCACGGTTTTTTGATAAGAATATTGTCTATGAGAATTAAAGGGTGTAAATCCACTAGATTGTAAGATGGGAAAATACTTCACAAATGAACGTATTTCTGCTCTAGAGACAAAGACATTTGCTGTGAAATCACTTTAAAGCTGTCTGGAATATTTTCTAGAAAAAACTACACACATGAAAAATAGAAAATATGCTTAGAATATCTCACCCTTAGTTTTCGGGAAATTCCTAAGAATTTACTGCCTGCCAAAAGACACTATTCTTACAAAAAAAGTGTGGACTAATGTACTAACATCTCCATGAAATGTATATAAAAAATCTAAACTGTAAATAGATTGAGAGCTTTAAATTTATAATAAATATATTTCTTAAGCATAGGGTTAATTTAAGCTGACGCTGAGCTACGCTTGCTGAAATTTCTTTTGTTGTATAACAATAAACAGGGGCGTATGTAGGATTTTTAGGATACCCTGCAAAAAAGATTCAGCTATATAGAGTGATTCAGCTGTATATAGTGTCTAAGGAGGGCCCACCATGGTTGGGCCCGACGGGGTCGAAATTTTTTGAATTTCGACCCTCTAGATTGGCTAAAACAGCCACCTTTTTATGCCCAATGAACCATGAACCAGAGATAAAGAATTAAAATTCATTTCATTTAGACACAAAATGAAGCTGGGAAAACTAAGATAGTTTTTTTGGGTTAAAGTGTTTTAAGAACCAAAGAGTGGCCTCTAAAATATGGAAACAATAAAGGAAAGAGAAAGGAGGTGTAAAACATTGGCAATTCATTATATCAATGACAAAAATCATAACTATCATGAATTTTTTTAAGAACTTTTTGAACTTTACACAAAAAAGTAATAATAATAAGAATAATACAATAGCACACAAAAGATTATAGATTATACAAAAATCTTTTCTGATCGTGATGATAGCAATAACAATAATAATAATATTTACCAAACTGTCTAAAATTTTTTAATATAATTTTGATTCTTACTATGTTAAATTTATTTATCTTATTGCTGCCAAAAGGTGACTTAAATAATTTCAAGCAGATTAATACTAAAAGCCTTTTGCCATTTCAAATGAAAATTTAGAGAAAAAAAGCAAAACTATTTTATTCAGACTGCTCAAGAAAAGAATATTTCATTAGAAAATTGATTAATGTGATGCATTAAAGTATCCAAAACTAGAATTTGTACTGAAGCTGAAATCTCTATAGTTGGTTCATCTTGAAATTGTAGTCTAGCCCCATTCTGGTGTCTCGTTTGGAACTGTTTGCCAAATAAAGCAGGGAATCCTGTACCAGGGGTAAAAACCCCCAATCCAATTGAACAACACAACCATGTCTCAGAAACTTATTTATTCATTATGTACATAATGCAGCATGTTTTATGTTTGGTATCAAAATTCAGTTGTTGTGTTATAAATGTTATACTATATATATACATTATGCATTGGCAATTACATGTCAAAATCAAATCAAGATGTACTTTCCAGAGATGATATTACATGACAAATATTGATATCCAGTTTACAGGGAAAATTTTGAATCCAAAAACTTCCAAGAAACTAAATGTTAGGTACACATCATCATTTTGATTGAATTATTCCATTCTGTTGTTTCCTTTAAGTTAAATATGGTTTCACTCATCTTATTAGCACTAGCAGACTTTGTCAGTGCTTACAAAGATTTCGTACCAACCACGTGAAGGTGCAAAATAATCCATTGATCTAGGGGCTACTGGACAGTATGATGGCAACTTACCTGAAAGTATATAATGAAGAGGGAATTAGGATCTTTGCAAGCTACACCTACATATTTAACAAACACAAAAAAATAACAAAATTTAAGTCAAACGACAACTGGTCAACCAATGAAATTAATCTTATATAATAACCGGCTGACTGTGGGTAACCACCAACCGCAATGCTTCATGACTGAGCCAATCTACTAAACTTCTTGGATGGGTTTTTTTAGTTCTGAGAATAATACTTACAATTCAGGAAAAGTTCTGCACACGTGCAAGGCATCGAAGTGTATCCATCAAGAATTGTTGCCCACAAGATGGAGAGAAATGGAACTGTACAGGCAATTTCCATTTGGAAGAGAACTAAAACAAAATAGAGAAATCATTTTTAAGATTGTCGTGCAGTTTTAATGACCAGTACTTGACTGGCAGGTGCTGGCCCTCAAACTAACCATAGTCAAATACAATCTGTTTGTGTACCTCAAAATAGTGTGCGAAAAACCCACACAGCGGCTCTTTTTCTCTCCCCAGAAAAATTTCTTAAGCGGCCAAAACATATTAAAAACATTAGGGTGTCAAGGTCAGAATCACAAAATTTTCAATGTTATTTTTTTTCTCTTATTTCAAAATAAAACCACAATAGGTTGGTTGTCCCTTTACCTCTTAAATTGCCACAAATTCATCTCCTGTCGTCAACCTTTTCTTAGCCAGAGTGATTGGCCAAACAAACAGTAACTACGTACCCGGATTGATTAAATATCTTATAATTATTTCATGATTGGCCACTCACTCAACACTCACTCACCACACACAACAAGTGGTTTCGTTGATTACCAAAAATTATGACAAGTCATAGGCCATAGGCAGATAAGTAGAGAAAAAGAGGGGGAAGGGAAGTAGTTTTTCCTGCACTTATCAGATTATAATTGATAACATGCAGGCATGAAAAATAATAGAAAAAAATACTACATACCTTACAGATTTGACTTTCCTTCTTTCAATGGATTTCAGAAGATAACCATAAGAAGAAAAACAAACATTGAGATGACCTTGATGGCAGCCCTCAGATGACGAATTTGGAGAAGATCGAAAATGTGCAGGCTTCAAATTCTTCAGAATTTGCGACAAAATAGATAAAATCAGGACTGTCTATACTGTTATTTCTTCTCCAAGCATCTAAAGCCATTTGACGAGTCTTGACATTTAACGTTTTGACACTAACAGCCATCAAATCCCGGGCAAACCCTGCATTTTGACTTCAGCCAGGTCTTTCTGCAAAATTTTGCAGGGTGCAGGCCTGCAAAACGCTTTTGTACACAAAATCTAAAATACAGACTCGAATTCACGCTTCCTGTAACGCGACTTGATAAACAGTTTTCTTATATTTTCCGCGGACTTTAAGTCAGTAAAATAAATCTAATGACACTAACGAATGATCCGGAAAAACAACTCCGGGTAGGCTAAAAACAAGCTGCGACAAAAAAGACTCCGGAGCATACCCTGCGAGTGCATGTTTTGCAGGGGTGTCGCACCGCCCCTGATAAATCCATTGTATTCGAGCCAAAATTCCAGCCTTGTTATGCAAATGAAAGAACGTGTATATAAATTTAGCAAAACAGAAGGCAGTTATTATTCATAAGGCATAATCAGAGATCTTTTTGGATATCAGAGAGAATATCTTTTCTCTGATATCTCTAAATTACTATCCAACACCTATTTTTTCAAATAAAGGTATTTTCATTCTTTAAAGTATGCTTCAAGCATGCTTTTAAAGCCTTCCATATCATTTTCGTAAATATGCTTCAAGTATGCTTTCCAGTACATTCTTTTCCTTTGTATGAAATATGCTTCAAGTATGCTTTCGATTACATTATTTTCTTTTACATGAAGTATGCTTTAAGTATGCTTTTTTCCCAAACTAATGTGACTTCAGAAAGTATGCTTAAAGCCTACTAAAAGTGTTCCAAAAATGCACAGCTTTAAGCATGCTTTCAAATGTGCTTCAAGTAGGCTTTTAGTATGCTTATTATGTGCTGCTGAAGTAGGCTTAAAGCCTGAAAAAAACATACTTCAAGTATGCTGCATTTTGGTAAGGGTATGCACCCAATTATTTTTCTTTTTATCTTTTTTTTCTAAAACAAGTACAGTAAAGTATAAAAACAGTATACTTTTCTTATACTTTCTGCTTGCAGTATAAATGCAGTACAAATTTTGTTAATTTGAGTGATGCTTTGATTTTGATAAGTATACTTAGAGTATACTTTAATCCTTAAATTTGAGCAAAAGTATGAATGCAGTATACTTTCTATATACTGAAAGTATACTTTTCTTGTCAATATTTTGGTAAGGGTAAACATTCATTTTATTACAAATTGAAACATATTTGAAAAGATATGATTTCGGACAGGACAAATGATTTCGGACGGGACATTTTTTCTAGTACCCCTGGAATCAAATCTAAAGAGCTTTGAATCTTAGATTTACTCAATTAAAATATGCTCTATCCTAGATTACAATATTCAGCCATTCAAATCTTTCTACCCTGCAGAATTTCAGAAATATTGTCAATCTTATTGTGATTTCGGACGGGACATTTTTTGGTGTCACTTCCAATCACCAATGCACTGGGACCTATAGAATGTTAACCTAATGGTAAAATCATACTTTTTGACAGGTTTTCAAACACATACAGATTGAGCTTACTCTCAAACTTAAAAAAACTTCAATAAACACTCTTAAAATAGGGGCAATGTGCAATGATTTCGGACGGGACACATTTCGGTGTCAAAATGGACGTAAACAGAAAATCACTGTAGAGCAAGATGGAAAAAAGGTTTCAAAACACTTTTTTTGTAGAAAAACACATGAATAAATTGCCTATATGGATAATCAAAATTCCAGGTCAAATACCTTCCTGGAAAGAAAGTGCTACCATAAAACTGAAGCACTTTTTTGCTAAAAATTGCCAAAACGAGGAAGAATTGACACAAAATTTATGATTGCAGACTAATGATAGACAGTTAACCCTTTCCGTGCCGATGTCGTATATATCCAACATGCAAATTTTCACTCTACTTGCCAGACCTCACTAAGGAGGGGGGGGGGTCGGTAGTAAAATCTCAGACATAATGAGGTTTACTACGGTGGTGGTGTGAGGAAAAATCGAAATTTTTACTACCCAGGGTACCTTATTGGTATATATTTTCGCGTGTTACAAATTTTCGCAAATAACAAAATTTTTTCGAAAAAACGTGTTTCGCGTGTATTAAATTCCGCGACTGCCGACTTCTGGAAAATTTTCGCGTGTATTAAATTTCACTAGGTATTTTCAGAAAGTGGGAATATAAAGTAAGAAAAAGACCGATTTTGCTTGAAACACAACGTTTTTATGTACAAATACTAACAAAATACTAAGAAAAATTTTTCGCGCGTATTTAATTTCGCGACTTTGTAATTTTGAAAAATTTAAAGGAGAATTAATGTTTGAGATTCGGCATTCCAATTTTTTGCCTAGACAGTAAGAAGATCAAAAATGGAGTTTAATAAAAAAAGAACTAATTAAAAATCTTGTTTATTTACTTGATTATCTAGCTTTAAAGATTGCTCTTTTCCGGCTCTAAGAAGGAGAAAATTACACCCTCCCTCTATTTTGTGACGTAGGTTGCGCGGATGAATAAACATAATGTTTTAAAAATCGGCATACCAGATAAGTGGGATGGGGGAACCTGGGAACCTAAAGTGGGAACCTAAATGAACACCGGAAAAGTGGGATGGGGGAACCTAAGTGGGAACCTAAATCAACACCGGAAAAGTGGGATGGGGGAACCTAAGTGGGAACCTAAATCAACACCGGAAAAGTGGGATGGGGGAACCTAAGTGGGAACCTAAATGAACACCGGAAAAGTGGGATGGGGGAACCTAAGTGGGAACCTAAATGAACACCTGAAAAGTGGGATGGGGAACCCGGGAACCTAAAATGGGAAAACCTAATTTGTTATTATTATTATTTTTCTTTAAAAACAAATACATAAAGATAAGAAAGATATTATATGCAAGGAAAGAAAAAACCTTTTATCATAATAAGAACACCAGTTATTTACTTTTTACATTACGGTTCGCAAACAATAATGTTGAAAATAAAACAAAGGGAATTTATTTATTCAATTAGCTCAAAAAAGCATGTTTATTTATCAGCAGTTTTATAGTGCATCTTTTTGAAAGGTTCTTTTTAGTAAATTGACTTAATTGACTTTAAACTTTAAACTTTAAACCGTCATATCTTCAAATCTAGAAGGAATTAGAAGTTCGTTCATAGCTCGATGGATAACTTAGAGCCTCTTCTTTCTTTTGCACGGATCTAATTTGCTTGAATACAGAATCTAGTAAAACATTATTTACGATCTAGTTTTTGTTCACTCTTGATGCAATACACATTGTTTTTTATTAGCAGCTCCAATTTTCGGGTCAGGGCTGGGGTCGCTTAGCATTTAACGGATTCTAGCTCGTTTTTCTTTCTGTACCAACCAAACAGTACAGCGTGTGAATACACTTCATTAATTAAAAATGTTTGATAGTAAAATAGAACATATTGCACGGCTTGCCACGTTTCAATACACATAAGCATAGATCCACGGGGGGGGGGCACTCAAGGTAAACGACCTACCGTACGTGTGGCCCTTTTTTCCAAGCTTCCCAAAGTACACTGTAAGGGTGGAAATTAGCAAAAATGAGAATAAGTGCACTCTAAGGGTTTAAAATTTGGTCAAAGCCAGTCCGGCTTTTAGAATTTCATCCGAATAAGTGTCATGTTTTAACACTGGGTAAATTTTGGAACATCAAATATGTCCATCCCTATCAGGATCTGTTCTAGAACATGTTGACCAAGAAAAAGATCTACGAGTGATAATCGATAGTGACCTGACCTTTGAAGCCCATATATTCAGTAAAATCAAGAAAGCTAACTCTATCGTTGGCTTGATTAGCAGGAGCTTTGAATTTCTCTCACCAGATATGTTTCGAACGCTTTTCATTGCATTTGTCAGACCCCATTTAGAATATGCACATGTAGTATGGTCTCCAAGGCTAATCAAACATATCAATGCAATCGAGGGCGTCCAACGAAGAGCTACAAGGCTAGTTAGTTGCTATAGAAACTAATCATACGAAGATCGGCTACGACTCATCAATCTACCTAGCCTAAAGACCACGCGGCAAGTTGGTGATATGGTGGAAGTTTTCAAGAACCTCCACATTTATGACGAGTCTATAAGATCAGAGAAATTTACTCCTCGAACACGACCACGACGTCAGCATGATTACGAGCTTCAAAGGAACTTTGCTAATGACGGTATGAGAGGCTACTAAAGCAACTCTCTTTTTTACAGAAGTGTGAAACCTTGGAATGATCTAGAAGAAGATATTGTTGAAGCACCATCCTTACAAGTCTCCAAAGAGCGTTTGATAAAAGAAAGGGAGAAAAAACTTTATAAAATGTAAAATCAAAAGTTCTGTTTCATAGGAGGTCAATAGACGTGCGAAATATATTGCTATAAAAAAAAAAACAAAAAAAAAATGAAAAAAAAAAAATTTAGGTTCCCACTTTAGGTTCCCCCATCCCACTTTTCCGGTGTTCATTTAGGTTCCCACTTAGGTTCCCCCATTCCACTTATCCGGTATGCCTTAAAAATCTGCAGTAGTAAAAAAGGGAAGAAGCTTGAAAGGAGTTTTACATGAATGTTATATTATTAGAATACTCGTCAGAGCTACTGTTTGTAGACGAAGAATCAATGGATCCATAGACATGTTTTTTCGTACTTTTGACAATCTCAGAAAACTCTTTTCACATCAAAAACTAAAAATACTCTCTCTTTGCTCTCTTTCATTTTTCTCTCTTTTTTGAAAATCTAACAACCCACTCACGCGCATCATACGTCACAAATTTTGTTGCCATGGTTATATAAGGGAATTTTTAATTGTCTATTATTCGGTATAGAAAAAGTAAACAACAATGAATTATATATTTTTGGAATCGTGTTAATGAGCTCTTTAAGAATATAATCATAAGTTTCATTGAAAATCACACATATTAATTCCCCTTTAAACAGTATTAAATTTCTCGAAAAATTGACCAAAAGACTCGCGAAATTAAGTACCCGCGAAAATTTGTAACATGCGAAAATATATACCAATAAGGTAGTTTTTAAATACTAAAATGGGTGGTATCTATGTGTTAAATGCTGAAAAAACTTTACTACCTGGGTAGTTAAAACTGGTAAAATTAACAAATTTTAGCTATTTTTGTACTTCTTTTGATTTTTTGGATAACTTTTCTGAAAAAATCTGAAAAATCTTAAGTTGTTTGCTACAAACAAAAAATTCTCGAAATTTTTTGTCAATATAAAAAAGACTTTAATTCTAAGGTAAAATCAATTAATTTTTGCACTAAGTGAAAAATGTGTCACAGAAATAATCATTTTTTAGCTTTTTTTGTAAAATCAGTCCGAAAAGCAACCAAAAAATAGGTGGTCTCCATGACAAATTGTCCCAAAAACTTTTACTACCAGGGTACAGTAGTAAAATACCTCTTCCAAGAGTCTGGGTGGTGGTATGTAAAAATCCTTTTACTCTGAGATTTTACTACCAAGCCCCCCCCCCCACTGCACTAAGAGTTATTTTGTTACTTTTTTTCCTTCAAATTTTCATCAATTTGATTTTTGATATTTTATTTTGAAAGAATTTTAACTTTATTAAAAGATGGTTTGAATTTGAAAAAATGTTTGCTGTTTTTGCCTTTGTTTGACCAATATTTTTTTCTGTTTTTTCCTGCCGCTTACTCAGTTCCCCAAAAGTCAACGCAGTCATATTTTCATACTAGAGAAATATGAAATACCACAAAAATTACGATTACGAGTCCTCCACCAATTAAAACACTGATGATTCTTTGGGTCAGCAACAAAATTGTAACCTGAAATCAGATTGTGAATGTTTTCTGCACACCACGCTGAAGCTTTAAAGGGATGTGTGAAAACATAACAGTTTGAAGAATATGCAATCTCGAAATCATAAGGACCGCGTGCGTCTAAAAGGACTAGGAACGACAAGAAAGTTGCGTGATTGTGTTTATGAATAGGGCGCCGTATCAGTTTTTAACTTTCCGGCGCACAACAAGATTCTTGTTGTAGAATTTTCCGCGGGAGGACTATTTTCCTCAGATGTATAATTTTCAAGCGCCTTCAGAGGTTTACCGTGCGCGTAAGAAAATTACGAACAGCTGTTATCAGGTTACAAAATCGCCTATTGAATCCATATTAGGTCTATGTTGAAAAGTAATTTTTTTTCTTTTTAACATTTCAGTCGTAAAGATGCAAATGGCAAAGTGATTGATGCAAATAAGCCTGATGTTCAGTTGAATCCAATCATTCACACCATCAGTGAAGAAGACCAAGATGCAACTCTCAAAATCTGGCCTCAAGAAATACAAAATGGTGGTCGTGTGACCCTGCTGTGGTCCAATGTTCAATCTCCAAAATCAACTGATCGCATTGCATTTTATTGTCCACATTACGATAAAGCATCACACCCATTGGACAATTTCCCAGTGACCGACAGTGAAACATGGGAAAGCGGATTCGGACATGTTTTCTTAACACTCTATAACATGAGAACCAATTGTGGATTCCGGTATTACAGAGATTCAACAACTCTGGTTGCTATCAGTAATACAGTGAAATTTAATAATGGTGGACCAATGGCACCTTTACACGGACATATTGCTGTTACAAATGACCCAACGCAAATGAGAGTCATGTGGAATTCTGCGTATGGTAAATAGATAGATATGATTTTTTATTTTCATTCTTTCTTGTTCCTTGTACGATTAGAATAGTGAATTAAAGCCAACGGGAAACGTGATTATGTTGTTTCTGAATAAATAGTGCCCTCAACTTCCTTCTGCTAGACATCTAAGCAAAAGGCGCCCTCGACTATATTTTAGGTAAAAAAAAACTTAACTTAGAAGTAACATTTTCTCTTTCTCTTAGTTTCTGGTGCGGTCGTCAAGTATGGTTTGACCAAAGACCTTAAAATGTCAAACACTAACGTAAAAGCATCCACTTATCAAGCATGGGATATGTGTGCACCACCTGCCAATACAACCGGTTTCTGGGATCCTGGCTACCAATATGATGTTCTGTTGACTGGTCTCTTACCCAACAGACGATACTATTATGCTTATGGCTCTGGAGAGGTAACTTCGAAATGAGTACTCTGTATCAGAGTGTATCTCATGTTTATCGTTTAGTACTACACTCTGTGTGCATTGTCTGTTTGATAGAAAATTTCCATAGGGAAACCTCTGCGTTGAAGTATGATTTATAAATACAATGTCTACCGACTCTCTAATACAATGTCAACCGACTCTCTAAGACAATGAATTTTGAAAATAGCCGTAGATTTTTATCTGTGTACAGACTACGAAATGAGCAGCATAGTATTATGTGTGGTTGTTTCTTCATTTTTATTATTATAGTCTTTAATGCAGTCTTTTTGGAAAGACTTAGTTCAATTTTATTTTAATAGAAAATTGAGATTCGCCCTTGTCTGTAAATAGCCTTCAAATGGAAATTCCAAGAATAAATATTTTTCAATAATCTTTTTTTCATTTACCATAGTACATGAGCGACATTGCAAATTTCACAACCCCGCTGGCAGCTGGAAACAGAAGTTCATTCAAATTCATTGTATATGGAGATATGGGCGTCCATCCTTTCCCTGAGGGCGTGACTACCGCCAAACTTGTTCGTCAGGAGATTGAAGAGAACGATGTTCGTTTTGTATATCACCATGGAGATATCTCTTATGCAAGAGGATACGTAAGTTCAGAATCCTTTATAACTTTCGTATCAAAACGTCCAAAACAGAAGTGTCCAGTGTTTTATATTTAGTTATAGAGTATATATGTATCAATAGCCATAGGGGCATAAAGTTGTGAAATTCGATAATAAATTATATATGCAGCGTGATACAAATTCAAAGCATAGGTCTGTTATTTCACAGTGATTCTAGCTGTTTTGTCACTTTCACTCTAAATCTTGTTCCAATAGGGTTACATTTGGGACCAATGGTTTTACTTGGTTCAACCATACGCTACTCTGATTCCATACATGCTTGGTGTTGGAAACCATGAACAAGACCATATGAACGGTAGGGTCGATGTTATCAGAATTTACTGTGAGAGCGTCATACAAACTAATAGAAATCAGCTGGGAAAAGTTTTTCACTTTGTAGGCGAGGCTTAGTGACTTATGCTTTCTGGTTGAGTTCGCTCATATCGAAGCATAAAACCTGAAAATAAAATACAATATCTTATTTTCGTTATTGTAAAAAAAGAGTCTTAACTTTTATCGAATCGCTCTGTCTACATGCAGCAAATGAAGGTTTTTCTCTGAGTGGAGCTGACTCCTCAAACAACTCAGCCATTGCACTTTGAGTTAGTCCAAGATTGCATTTTTAAGTAGCTAGCTTCCACTATTATTAATTTCTATTTGTTCTATTTACAATTTTGGTCACCAAAATGAGTGGAGCTAAGCTGACTCCTCAAACCACTCAGTCATCGCACCTTGAATTATTCCAAGGTTACATTTAAGTAGCTTCCACTATTATTAATTTCTATTTTTTCTCGTATTCAGGTCACCAAAATGATCCATCAAAGCAACCCAATTTCCATCCCGATTGGTTCAACGGGCACACCGATTCTGGAGGTGAATGTGGACTACCAATGTCAAGACGTTTTCATATGCCTGAGAATGGGCTTGGTCTTTGGTGGTTAGTGTTTTATTAAATATTATTTTGCAGGAGTTTCTATTACCTCAAGGGAACTAATTTTTGCGGGAACTTATTTTTGCGGAACTAATTTTGGCGTTAATTCTCTAGGAATATGAAAGAAAAGTGTCAACCGCGAAAATTAGTTCAGCAAAATGCTCCAATTTAGTACCCATGCACTGCGAAAATAAATTCTGCGAAAATTAGTTCCCTTAAGGTATATGTTTGGAAATCTTCAGTGACTTTAAATCCTACATGGAGATTCGCTCATTGAGTTTAAAACCCCAAAGGGACTAGAGAAGAATCTTCAATATTTCTCAAGCAAGAAAAGGTAAAGCCTGAAGATTTCTGCCGGATTTATCCTGTTTTTTGTTTGTTTTTAAACGGCGTATACTTCTATACTTCTACTTACGATCTGGCGTTGGCGTGGAAACCAAGCGGGCACGCGCTTTGGATAAGAAATAAGTAGTTTCATTCCCCCATCAAAGAGTTTCAAATCTAGCCCTTTCGGGGCTTTTAAATCAATGTATTCGCTTATACTTCATTACTTTATTTGATGTTTTTACTCGTGTATCACAGGTACAGTTTCGATTACGGCATGGTACACATGGTGATGTTAAGTACAGAGCATGATTTCCAACCTGGTTCAAACCAATACAAATGGCTTGAAAACGACCTAAAAAATGTTGATCGCAAAAAGACACCGTTCGTGTTGATTGGTGGGCACAGAGCAATGTACTGCAGTAATCAGATCGAAGGTAAGCTGTAATACGTGAAAGAATTGTCTTCTGTCAGATAAACTATTGGTGTTGTCCTATTAAAAAGTGCCGGCATTTTTTGTGTATTTCTCATTGACTGGTGTCCTGGTCAACTAAAAATAAAGACAAGGTTACAGTCGCGCTAAGCGTCAAAAAAGGCAAAGATCATTTCAAAATTAGAAACGGAAAAGTTCGCTGTGTTTTATTGATTTTCGGATATTTTTCACTTTTAATGCAACTAAATCTTCTATTTCTATCAGGCAAATTCATAAGAATCTTTATAACGTTTTGGTATATTTCACAATTTTGACACAGGTGACTACATTGTAGCTACTCACATGCAAGAAGCCTTCGAAGATCTTCTTTACACCTACAAAGTCGACTTAGCTCTCTGGGCACACTATCATCTATACGAACGTACTTGCAAAGTCTACAAAAACAAGTGTGTTGATGACGGTGTCACTCACATTGTTGTAGGTTCTGCAGGCAAAGAGAAAGATTCTGATTCTTGGTACCCTGATAAACAATGGTCTGTTTTCCGTATTGCAGACTATGGTTATGGTCGGATTACTGTTGCTAATGAAACGCACATGTTGTACGAGTTTGTTCAAAATCGTATTGATACTGTTATTGATTCAGTCTGGATCACAAAATAAAACAACAAAGAAATTTAATACTCTTTGGGATGCTTGTAAAGCGAAACTTCATGATTTTTTTGACCGATAGATTTTCTATAGGAAGCCGTAATTTTTCTACAACAGGATAATTTCTTGTCCAATTGAGATTATGTATACTGAGTTTATCGTTCTACATCTGCAATTTGAGCTATTATTGTGTCTCACTAACATTCTGCCGATTGGTAGTGTGAAGGTTCGATCACAGACTTCCACCAAAATGGACTGTGCTCGAATCCCAAGCACTTCCAGGCAGGGTGTTAGGGAAATATGGTGATAGACTCTCTACCATCACTGAGACTTGATATTTCATAAAAATACCCTTAAGTCTTCTCTTGTCAGTATATGCTGTATGCCAGTTAACTTGATACAAATATGAAATTAAACTTGGCTGAAATTCAAGTCAAATTTCATTTTTAAAAAAACTATAGGGTTTTTTAAAGCACCTCCTCTAGCACAATATTTC
The DNA here is from genome assembly GCF_902728285.1 of Clytia hemisphaerica. Lineage (NCBI taxonomy): Eukaryota > Metazoa > Cnidaria > Hydrozoa > Leptothecata > Clytiidae > Clytia > Clytia hemisphaerica. The sequence continues at coordinate 21,479 of NW_027103811.1, forward strand.
CCGCCAATACTGATGCCGACTCACTTAGTCTTTTTAATGAATTTAACTGTGTATTTTAATTGTGTGTATTTTTATTTTATACAAACTGATTTTTAATTGATTTCTTTTTATATAACTTGATTTTTGATGCCATATTTCTTAGTGGATTTTAACAGTTTGTTTTTTCTTTGTAACTTTTTTTTAGTTTGAGCAGTAGCATTTTTAGAGTATTTGGTAATTTCATTAACAAGAATTGGATTAACAAAAATATGTTTATATGCATCTCCATTAAAGTTTTTGATCAAATTATTTTTTGAAGCTGAGATATTTGATTTGGAAATCTAGTATGATATTAAAAGACTTAAACTCAGAACTTCAGTTAAGTTTTTGGACCTACCGGGAGGTCCTTTAATTTGACCGTTGTCCGTTCGTCTGTTACAAGCTTTTCTCGGGATTGGCTCATTAGTTCTTTTTTTATTTTTTGCACAATGATACAAAATGGCAATGCCTAAAAAGTGACGGAGCCCGATTTTTGAAAAGATTTTTTGGGGGGGGGCAAATTTGGGCCAAAAACTACCTAAAAATAAGGTTTTTTGGACTTAGTGCAAAATTGCTTCATTAGTTTTTCCTGATTTTTGGCAGAAAGATAGAGTGCAAGGCACCCTAAAATGTGGCTGAAGTAATTTTTCTCGGAAAATTTTTTTTCGTCGTCAAATACGGATTTTCGCAAAATTTGGGCCAAAAACTACCTAAAAATAAGTTTTTTTGGACTTGGTGCAAAATTGCTTCATTAGTTTTTCCTGAATTTATGCATAAAGATGGAGGGCAAGGTTCTCTAAAAAGTGGCTGAAGCAGTTTTTTTTGGAAAATTTCTTTTGGCCGTAAAAATCGGATTTTCTTGTTTGGGGAAATTCCCTTATATCAATTTTAGGGAAAAAGAGCATTTCTCGCGATTGGATTGATATTTTTTTCTGAATTTTTGCACTTTGATGTAAAATGGTAATATTTAAACTCTGATGAAGCCTGATTTTCAAAAAATAATTTATTTGGGCAAATTTGGGCCAAAAAGTGCCTGAAAATGGGATCTTTGGACTTTGTGTGAAATTGCTTCATTAGTTTTTTCTGATTTTAGGACAAAGATGAAGGCAAGGTTCTCTAAAACGTGACTGAAGTAGTTTTTTTCGGAAAATTTATTTTGGCCGTAAAAATCGGATTTTCTTATTTGGGGAAATCCCATTTTGTCATATTTAGGGAAAATGAGCATTTCTCAAGATTGGCTTGGTATTTTTTTCTTTTCTTTTTTTTGTATAGTGGTAATTTGGGTAGAAAAGTGCCTAATGTTTGTTTTTTTTAGACTTTTTTGACTAATTTGAGCTCTGATACTCACGGTAATCTATTCAAGCTGCTCACTACACTTTCTTATTCCCTTGCTATTTGTCCTATTTTTTTCTGATTTTGATCGACAGGTAGGTCCATTCAGCATGTTGCTTGTTAAGTCTTCACTTCAAAATTAATATCTCAGCTGAAAAAAATGATTTTTATCTCTTTGGTTCAAATATTACCCCTGTGAGACAGAAAATAAATATGTTCTTCGTTCTCTTTCCCTAGAACGTTTCTGAACACATCTTCCGTTAAGCTACGTCATGTCTTCCTTCGTTTCGAGCATGAAATTCCTACGTTAGATAGAAGAGTCTACGAGTCTACTAATGTGTAATGTGAATTCGAGGCCTAGCTTATTGAGCTGTCTATTTTGCATAGACTAATCTTTCGCAGAAAAAAATAAATATCTTACAAATGTTTTTCCTTTTCCTGGTTCATAGACATTAAATCACATCATTTGAATAAAAACTTGAAGGTGCATGATGTAATCTGTTAGAAGACGCGAACATGTATGATGTATGTATATACGGGGGGGGGTGCTGCCCGACTTTCGAACTTTGGACCCTCACCGGGACTAAAAAGGAGAAAACAAAGAAAAATTTTGGGAATTTTACGGCCCTTAGTGGCACAAATTTGACCAAATTTCGATCTTTCAGGGGGTAAAAAGTTGAAATTTTCCAATTTTTCCGGCTAGTGGGACTGAAATTTGATTTTCTGATTTTTCCGACCCTTAGCGGGACTTTGGAAGTCCAAAAAAGGTACCCTTAAGGGCGGCACATACCGTACCCTCCCTTTGCTTAAGTACCACCCCCACCCGGGTATGTATGTACAAACTTCAAATTTTAGCCCATCATATTTCGGCCTTTTTAACTTTCTTCCATTCGTTCTTCGTGCTGCTCAGGATTTCCCCGAATCGGAGTCTTCGAAATAATTCAAAACCAGTCGTGTTCATCAGAAACGTACTCCAGAAACGATATGTATTATGATAAGATAATGGTACAGTTTATAGTATATAAAGTGATTTATTTTTTAGTGAAAGCTATGGCTAGTTTATAATTTATTCTTTAATATATACTGTAGGATATACTGTTAAATTTCACAATGGTTTTGGAAAAATTTTAAAAATATTTGATGAAAACCACCTAACAAAATTCGTTATATCTTATATTGATTATAGTGATTTATTACATTACGGTATCCGACTGAGAGTCGAAATATCTAAAGAAGGAACAGCCATTTTTCGTCCTGACTTGAAAATCTTTCAAGATCTTTTAGTCTTATTCTCCCCACACAGTAAAACTGAGAATGTGGTGAATAGTAAGTATCTTTATTTTTGTTGCTTTTTTGGAAGGAAATTCTGTTCGGACTTTTAGAATTTTTTTCTTTTTTCGACAAATGTTTTACTTTAAATAGCTAAATAAAGAGACAATAATAAATTGACTGGAGGAAGATGACTCTATTGCCGCCAGACAATCTCAATCGAACAGAATGGACGATCGAACCAGTCAAACCAAATCAAATGCAATCGACCGATTGAAATTCGATTTTCGAACGCAATCGAATCTCAATCGAATAATTACGAATATTACCGCAATTTTCAGATTCGATTGTTATTTGATTGCATTCGCTCGATTGATCTGATGTTCGATTGCGTTTGATTGCGTTCGATCGTCAATTCATTGACCCCAGGATTGTTCATCGCATAATTTCTACGGGAAATCGAAAGTTTTCACTCGGCTTGTGATGTTTGAGAGCTTAAGGATGTTGGGAAGCTGCAAGAATAAAGCCAGACGATCTCAATCGAACGAAATCAACGATCGAACCAGTCGAACCACAATCGAACCAATCGAATATTACCCAGACAGTTACATCAAAATGCCTCGAAAATGTCAATATGAAAATTGCGTAATCAGAGAACGTATGTCTCGCTCATTATAAAAAGGCCGACACAAACTTTCAATAATTGGATTGTAACATCGAGTTAAGTCCCTTTTGTTAAGTCACCAGGGGGTAAATAAAACAGACCTTGATACATTTATCGTTCGTTTCAACTTGACAATTTGTTTAAAACTCAGCCTCCTAAATATTTGGGGTAGGTAAAATATGTACAAAGAAATTCATACTTTTCCAACCACCCGACGAATCTTTAAAAAAGAAGCGAACAATAAAATATAATTACCCTTTCCAAATAAACCTCTTCGGTTGCGAGCGTAGTCTACTCTGACGTAATTGTAAAATTTATGTGATGGGAATTTGACATAGTAATGTAATGTTGTTTGGGGAATTATGAAGTTCTCTGGAATTTCGATTGCATTTATTCAGGTTGATTTTTTATGACTTCTAATGGTACTTTTTCTAACGAGTTTGATTACTCTGTTCTCACACTTATGTCTTTTTTTTTCGCGTTCTTTTCCGTGATTACTTTTATATATATTTTAAAGACAGGTAAGAAGGCATATTGATGTAACTGCCAGAATTTTGACGTTCGATTTAGATTCGATTGCGTTCGACAATCGAATTTCAATCGGTCGATTGCGTTCGATTTGGTTTGACTGGTTCGATCGTCGATTCCGTTTGATTGAGATCGTCTGGCTATTGATGTCAGTTGTTTACCATCAATTGCTCTAACTTGGGACGATTGGTCGAAACATGGAACTTGTTGATATCTGGCCTGTATTTTCACTTACTGTTAAATCTCTTTGACAACAACCTGCCTAATCGAACACTCACAATTTTTGAAGCAATAGCAGTTCGATTAGTTCGGTCAGTAAAAAGTTCGATTAGTTTGATGATATTAAATCCTCATATATCTTCCCTCGCTTGCAAAAACTTTGTCCTGGCATGCGATTGACATTTCGACAGTTCCCGGACTTAACAGCTTGACGTTTATTGTACCCGGATATTTGTCTATATCCGGAATAAAGTCCGTAAATTTACTGCGCTGTTGAGGTTGTGTGTCCTGTACGTAACAATTTTATTTGATATGCCCTTATCTTTTTTTTTGAAGTTGTTTGAACAAATAAATTGTATTTTTTAATTCGTTTACCTGTATGTGGTATAGCTTTGAAAACAGTTTAAGTGTGAAGACTACAAAAAAAAAGTTATTTGTCCTGCAATTGGTCTAATTTGAGACTGTTCTACGTAAATGTCCCGTACGTAACAGGCACAAAATTGCATAAATTCTTTTATAAATAGTTTATGAGCATTATTTTTTTTGCTTTTCTGTATGCCTACCATACTATTTGTCTAGAAATTATAGCCAAAGTTACAAACAAAACCTGATTTTGAAAAAACCTCAGCTGAAAGTAGTACATATGCTGTCCCATACGTAACAAAAAAATCAAAAATCTTTATCAATCCGTGCAAATCACTTCAAAATGAGTTTTTATTCAAAAAATTTTGATATCTCAAGATTAATATGCCCCTGAAAAGTATTTTTTTACAACTTTTTAAACGTTAGACACATTTTTTAGGCTCAGATCAGTCATCACTTTGTAAGCTTTCCTGATGAGTGAAGCTTTGTTTAAACCCTTTAACACGCATTTTAAAACTTCAAGTTCAAGCTTCAATTGATTTTGACGATGTTAGTATTGCCTATGGTCTTGTAAAAAGTTTCATGAATAGCTCTAAGGTATATATTCTTTCTATGAAGTGCCATTAAAGAAGGCAGTCCAAAAATTGGTACGTACAGGACATAAAGTATGGGTATTTTAGAGATTTTGAGCAGTAATTAGGACTAGAATCTTCGGGAATGGTTTTAAAATATATTAATTCATAGATACCGAAGATTTTTTTATAAGGGGAAAGAAAAATAAAGGGTAAAAATTCTTAAATTCTGTGAATTCTACGAAAAATATACAAAAATGCACAAGTTCAACTGGGAAAAAATGGTAAAAAACCCTAAAAACACCAATAATTGCACAAAAAACTGACATAATAAGTCGCCACATTTCTCAAGAAATATCTGACGTTGCTATTTAGTCTTTTTCATGTTGAATAATAGTGCCACAAATATGTACAAATGCCTTTTTCTTTGAAATATGTTGTGTTATATGTACGGGACAATTTTTCATGAAAATCGTTTGGGATAAGCTCTTTTACTAAAAGCACGTAAATGCAAAACATTTCTAATAAAGATTTTATTATTTCCTTATGTCCTTCCTTACCTTGATGTAAGTTAGCATTTGGCTATGAATTAATCAATTTCAAACACCCTATAAAAGTTGATTTGGGGTAATTCAGCATTTTAAGCATAAAAAACAGCCTTCAATTTGAAATTTTGAACCAATTTTGTACCTGAAACTATTTGGAAATAATATTTTTTGATGACTTTGACATAGTTGAAGTGAAAAAATATCATTTAGGATCTTCACTAACTAGCAAATAAAGCATAGCTTAGTTAAATATGTTTAAATGCCTTTTTGTTACGTACGGGACATTTTTCAAATTATAAATTTTAATAACTTTTTTTCGCTTTAGAATCACGTAGGATCCTTTTAAATCATGAAACAACTACCTAATGTGAATAAGAAACAAGCAGAAAAAATAGAAAAATTAAACATCAAAAAAAAATTTTTTTTGCCAATTTTTATGTCCATTTTTTCGCTACTTTACCAACATGTGTCACGATAACTTTCACTGGATAGTGCACCCTTTTTAACTTTTTTGTTTTCGTTCAAAATGACCGGACACCGATTGGAGAATTAGAGAACGCCTGTGGTCTAACCGCCTATCGCCCAATGGGATTAACAAATAACGAGTGTGCAACTTGCCGGCGGGAGTGGCGTCAAACGCTCCATCGTTTTGCCACTAATTTGTTCTTCTCCGTTGCAGACACTCGCGTGTGTTTCACTACAAATTTTTTTCATATTTCGAAGCCTACTCGGTACGAAAGAAATATCCTGTATTTTTTAAGACGCTGTTCATTAACTCAAATCAAATGACTTTGGCTGTTTGGAGGTTCGGTGTGAAATGGTGGCTGAATTGCCGTCCCATGTTTTGTCAGATAGTCCCAAGTTAGAGCAGTTGACGGTATGTGAGGTTTCTGGAAAATCTGAAAAATAACAAAACCCCTTGGAAAATCAAAGCTCGGACCTCCCTGGAAAAGTTTGTCAATACCCCTGTGTTTAATACTGGAATAGCCCAGTCGATAAAATCAATCATCAATTTGCATCGTCATCAATCGATAAAATAATCTATATTAATCAAGCTAACTGTTCGTTTATCTATCGATTCAAATCAATAAAAAACCAAAGAGAAAAGCTGTAAGTAGACAAATGATTGTTCGCCAATCTTGGGGGCTTGCTAAGGCTGTGTTTGCGTCTTCTGACCGCTTGATAATTTTTCTTTATTTTCCGAATCCTTTGAGTTGGAAAAGTCACAAAATTGTCAGAATTTTATCCACTTTCATCCATTCCATCCTTCCCTTGCTTCACTGTTCACCTGCTATCTTTATTTATTTCAACTTTGATTGTACAAGAATTCAATTTCAAAATATAACGACCAACCCTTGTTAATGTTAATGTGTTAATGTGTATATTCTTTAAAGTCGAAAAATATGTACTAGCTTTAAAGCTAATAGAGTTCGACTGCCTATTTACAAAATGATTCATTCATCATCATCTGTAGACGAATAGTCTACATCATCTGTTGATGCCCAATCGCTGACGATTTCTTCTGTAGTGTATTTTTGTTCATTATAATTTGAAGATATATTTGTTTGATTTTGTAATTTTTTAACGATTCGTAGTTTTGTTCTTGGGCTCCCTCTAACGCGCCAGTTGAAGTCTTTATTCTTATTGTCTTTGTTAAGTTTCTTTGCTTGTTCGTGCATCTCCTTTATCTTTTTCCGTTCGTTGATTGTGAAATCTTCCGTGATACTTACCTGAAAGAAACAAGTTTCTTTCAGCATGTGTAAATTCTTCATGATAAGATCTTTGTCATGCTGACTTTGTAGGGTGACTTTAAGAGGACGGCCGTTTTTTGTTTTTCTGTTTCCTAATCTGTGGTGAGTAACATTTATTTCTGGAACATTGATGTCCTCCAGGAGTTCTCGGAACCGAAATATGTCATATTTTTCCCCATTTTCTTCTTTTTCCTTATCTGGGCCTGAATATTCGAGAAACCCGTGAACGATGATATTCAGTTTTTTAGAGTCTATGTCTTTCTTTTCACTTTCTTCCTTCCGTTTTTGTTGTTCGACAGATCTTAAGTCTTCTTTGTGCTTCTTAGTAATTTCGGCGTATGTTTTCTTTGATGTCTCCGTCATTATTTCTGTTGTGTGCTTGATTTCTTCCTTTATCATGGTTCTTGTCTTTTCTTCCATTTCTTGTAGCTTTCCTGCCAGAAAAATTTTGAGATCATTTTTGATGGAATCACGGGTTTTGGTGTTGGTGTTGACCTCGTTGTTCAGTTTTTGTATGACGTCCTCTTTCTTTTTAAGTTCATTTTGCATCATATGTTGAGTGTTTTTTCCCACTTTATTTCTTAGGTTCTTCGTTATTCGGACGCAGTTTGAACATAAGTAATGATCGTTATAGGATGTCACGAATATTTGTAGTTGATACAAAGGTAGCTGTGAGCACTCATAATGAACTGATCTTTTACATTTTTTGCATTCCAAGCGATCCAGGTCTTCATCATTGGTACATCTTGACGGCGTGCAAGCTTGAGGTGGTGAGGCTGCTTCGAAAGGCTGATCTTTATCCATTTTGATGTTATTTTCATGAATTTTGATGTTTTTGATGTTTTTGTTTGTTTTCAGCCATTTTTCCGAAGTGCGTTGCAAAAGCGTCTTATCTAATTGGTCCCTAACCCTTCCCCATAGCCTTAGCCACACTGCGAGTGGGGGGGGACACTAAAGATGATTCAAATATTTATTTGAGGGGACCTGATGTACTTGGGGGAGCTGAAATCTCATCATTTAACGAAGGGGCTGAATCAATGAAGTATAAGCCCGAAGGGCTAGAAGTCAATCTCTTTGGTAGGATTTGAAGCCAACAAATCCTACCAAAGTTGCGCAGCCTTGAGCGACCCGCCTGGTTTTTACACAAATGACAACTAAAATTTACCGCTTAATCCTAAAAAATATATCACTCGAAAACAAAGGAATTGCTAGATTCAATCCGTCATCAAAAATATGGCGCATATTTCAAGGCTTCAATTTTTCTTGCCTGAGAAAGGTTAGAGATTGACCTCTAGCCCTTCAGGCTTGAAACTCAATGGGCTGAATACTTCATCTTAATAATGGTTTGCTTCAATTACTTTAGTTACTAAAGCTCATGAAGCTTTCCCCTGCGGCGCAATATTTTAATATAAAATGAGCAAAATATTTCAGTCCACAGCTCTCCTGTGTAATTTTGAGCTCGATTTTTTGTATATTACTTTTACCTTCAATTGATAGCAAGTACAGGGGCTTTCAAAGTCTGTAAATATGAATGGCAGCTTTCTTGTGTGAAGCTCGTGCACGAGTTAAAAAATCTTGGTACCATTTTCAACTTTCCCCTAACTTGCCTTCCTCAAAAATGAAGAAGAAGAAATTTGGGGCGTCACGATGGAGCGCATGACCCCATCCGCGCAGCAAATTACACACTCGTAATTTGTTCATTATATTATTGGGGTGGTGGCAGGGCAGCGTCCGGTGGTGGTCAAAAAGGGTACTTTTTCTAGAATTTTTCCACCAAAAAGGCTATTTTTACCATAAATTTTAGTGACTTTCAGAAGGGCAGCATCCAATAATCGGATGCTAAAAGGGCATGAAAAATGGCCTGCATTTTGGAGGAAGACAAAAAAATTAAAAAGGTAGTGAAAATTCATTTGTCATGTCTCTGTTGCAGAAATGTTGGCTCATTTGTGTTGTTTTAAAATTGCTAAGTTTATGGACATTAAAATATGCGTACGTGCAGGTGCGTGTGCACAGCTGTATTTTATCTTAGCCTTCAAACTGCAACCCAATTTAACCAACATAACCCTTTTCTTGTGGAACAAACTTTTTAAAATGTTGATGCGGGTCGAAAGCCCTGGGGGCTACCCAAAATCTTTTGGGGGACTTAAAACTCAGAGGGAACTTAATTTTTGCCTGGGACCTAAGCCCAGGCTGGCGCTATGTTCCCTACCCTATCGTTAGATCGGGTAACTTGCTTCAGTGGAGGCTAACATGCATATACTATAGTCTGTATATTTGCAAAAAAGTGGTGACAAAGCATGGTTTTGACCCTGCAGACTGTTCAAATTTGTCAAATTAAATCAAGTAAAACTTGTAAGGCTGCCAAACTAGGTGTAAAATATGAATCCCATACAGGGGGGGTCAAGCAGTTACTACAAGACACTTAGGCTGCACGCATCCCCTCTGATATGGTTTGATATAGGGGATGCATATCGTCTAAAATATTTCTGTCCCAACTTTCCCCCCGTCTTTTCTTTTTTTTCTTTTTTGATTATGCGTCATAGCAATACAATGACTTCTTTTTTTCTTTGTTCAATGAATGAAAATTGATAATTATGAAAACAACAGCACAATGACTTCAATTTTTTCTTTCTTTGATTGGATGTGACGAAATTATGTAAATTTATGCAAATTTTTGTTACCCCAAATTTGAGGTAACTCTCAGACGAGAATTTCATACACGATACGCATCCCCTATAACAAAATAAATTCTGGGGATGCACGAAGCCTACAAGACACTATGCCAGTTAGTACCGTGGTGGTGTGCCATGTGAATTGGATGAAATCACTTAGTACTCAGGTGTACAGCCTTTTCACAGCCAAATGCTTTGGAAAATTGTCTTGGGCCCTTGAAAAAGGTTAAAATTACATGGAACATGACTAAACTTATTATGGCATAGAAAACTTTTTTTATTATGAGTACAGTACCGTAAGTTGGTCTAATGTCAACATCCCTCGTTAGAGATAGGAACAATAGGAAGGTCGGAATCACTTGGACTCCTCGAATGATTGCTAAGCAAAGAAAATTAGTTTCAATCAGCGATTCCGACCTTCCTATTATTCCTATCTCTAAAAAAAGGTGACAAAATTAGAAGAGGGATGTCGACATTACACCAACTTACGGTAAATGAATTAATGAAAAACCTCATGATTATATTTTTTTCAATGTTTAGATTCTAGAATAAATATATACCAATAATTATAGTTACAAAGCAATGGTACCTTTGCTAGATTTTCACGAGTGTTTGAAGGACTCACCAAAATTCAGGTTAACTTTTTTTTTACTTTAAAAAGAAAGAAATGAAAAACATAATAATCGAATAAACCAATCCTCACCCCATCCCCAATGAATTTTCTGACTTGAAAACAAAAGAATTTAAGTCCCCAGCCATAAAAAATATGAAAATATCAATCACCATCGAGTTTCAGTCCGTTATTTTTCCCCACTGGCTGAAAAAATCCTACTGGGTCCGTGAGAAGGGGGTTTTTTGACCTTGAAACAGGGAATATAATATTCGTTTTCATAAAAGAAACTTATTATCAAACATTTTACTTTTATTGCAATTTCTTTCATAGGGCTGATTTAGAAGATAGGGAAAATACATTGCATAATTTAGAGCATCATCTGGAAAAGGTATTTTGTTCTTCTTTGAACAGAAGTCATCAATCAAGATTTCTTCATTTAAACTTTCGCACTTTATAGTTCTCTCTGAAAGAATCAGCATAACAGTACATAATTCTAATCAAAAGTTTCAACGCGAGTTCCACTTGAGGCTTTTTGATAGACTGGATGGTGTGTACCAAGTTTTGATACTCAAAAAATATACTTCTAAATAAAATATACAATATGAGACTTATAAGACTTCTAGTAGAAAAGCCACTTTTTTTAACCTAATACTTGCAACTTGCCACTTCTTATTTTTTACAATTTTTTCAGGCCTTGCGTATTTATTACATAAAAATGAATATGGAAGTATTTAACACGAATTGAAAAATTTCGTGTTAATAAAAACCCCCTTAATTAAAACCAGCCGTGGTGTCCTTGAACAGTGATCAAAGTTCTTCCGTCTCAGACGGATTTCCGTCTCACAGAAATTGTTGTCAAAGTTTTCCATCTCAGTCAGAAATGGTTATTTAGCGAGAAATAGTGATTTTATTCTCTAGAATAATTCCATCAAAGTTTTAAAAATTGGATTTCAAGCATGTTTTGTATATACCTTGTATATACATAGTAGGACGTTCATATATTTTTATTTTTCAACCTATTTTAGATAGATGTATATTTTCGCTGTATGATAGGCATTTTAAGAACATTCTGAGTTGTTTTAATTAATAAATCTTAGTGCCTTTTTAGCCAATCTAGGGGTTAAAAAATCTGAAAATTTTCTGACCCTCGGCCCCAACCATGGTGGGGCCTGCAGGTGTCACTGTATACCAAATTATCTCTATCAAAAAATTTTCCGTCTCACAGAAAAAAACTGCTTTGACCACTGGAAGCAAATAAAATTTGTGTTAATTTTTTGCGTGTTAATTTCAAGGCTGTTAAATACTTCCATATTTATTTTCATGTAATAAGGTAATATTATAAAGAAAATATGTAAAAAGACCGTTATTGATAAACTGTAAATTTAAATGAGATTGTTTCATAGAGGTCAATAGACCTGCGAAATATACTTCTATAATAATAATTTTTCTTCCTAGCTGTAAGTTTACGGTTTACTAAAAGATCAACCATACTATTTCTTTTGATTATACTTTATTTCACTTATTGTGGTTTCTTCTTTCTTTTAGCTTGTCAAAATTTCAAATCATGTTGTTGAATCTGGAAAAGTATTCGGCCAGAATATTGGGTACACATTTTAGCTAGGGTCCTTTTTAGATTTCTTTTGTATTGGAAAGCTTGGTATCTACTGAAAAAATAACTTTATCACAAGAAAAACTTGTCTAGAAAAAAGTTTTTTTTTTAATTTTTTTTTGCACTGAAGTTAAAAATAATAAGCAATGGAGAATAAAAACAGCTCATAACTTTTTTGTTCGTTAATTTTTTTTTTAAGTAAAACAATAATAATAGATTGTCTGGATTTACTTTTTGCAACAAGAAATTAGCAAAAACTTTTTCTAGTTCTAGTTTATTTACAATTTAAAAATCCTATAGGACCTATCCTATTCTTGTTGTCTCTTTGTTAGATTAATATTCTCTTGTTGAACCTAGATCCCTGGTTGCAAGTTTTGACTCCATGTCAGCACAATTCCCATCCGACCCATTTGTGTCAAAATCACTTATAAAGATCAATACAGTTTTGGGAGATTTGCAGAGCTTTTTAATGGTAGGTTAAGTGATTTACTACTCCGTCACGTTTATAATCAGTCCACATCTCTATCTCAGCTTGAATTTGATTTTATCTCCGTCTGTCTGTCTGTCTATATCCCAACTTTGAGAATTCAAAAAATGGTCTTGGTTTAAATTTGCACACTAGTTCAATTGGGTTTTTCAATAGATGGAAAAAGTACTTAAGTTGATATCAGTGCAGCAGGCACGTCATTCTTTAAATTAATGGACAAGATATAACAACAAATTGAGAAACTTAGACGTCTCCATAGCTAAAAACATCTTCCATTTCTTGTTTTAAAGGTTTTTCTAGAGCAAACACAAAAATCAATTACCAATAGTATGCACCATTTTGTCAAAGAGTAAGAAAGATTTCACTACTTTGATTAAATGATTTTTGCGCATTTTATTTTCGCACAGAAATACGAATAATAATATAAGACAGAGGCCTACTGTTTGCTGCTGGTACATTAAAAAATGTGCGGACTAGAAATTGTAATAAATGTGTTGAAATCTCATCTAAGCGCTCTGTTTAATGTCCCTCTGGACATACCTCAGGATGCAAGGTCTAGCTTGACAATTAAGGTATCTTTTATCTAAAACAGAAAGTTTTATATTGAATATTTTCATAAAAATCTTTTTAGAGGGTTGCTTTTACCAAGAAACTTTTAGACATTGACTTTTACTGAAAACAATTTAAATTCTCCATTTTAGTGACATCAAAAAGGTCAAGGAATCAAAGAAATATTTTGACAAGATAAGTGATGACCTTGATAGGTAAGCTTTCAGTGTAATAGACCTTATCGGATAATAATGTGAAGGTCGGAATCGCTGATGGAAACTTTTTTTCCTTGCTTAGCGATTAGGGAGGAAAAAATCTTTTGTCTACCAGTGATTCTGACCTTCCTACCTTCCCATCTCTAATAAAGGGTGTCGAAATTAGAGGAGGGATGTCGACATTAGACCAACTTACTAATTAACATTTACTTCGCTTCTACCTAGTTTTTGTGACTTCTATCATAGTCATATTAAAAACCCTTGTCTGGTAATGTACTGTTTTATCTATATTGTCAAATTTTCTTTTGTTGTAAATAAAGGGCAAGCTGTAATTTGCATACTTTTTTATCATGATATACCATTTTTGACTATTGGGAATTGGTTTATTTTTGAGTTACATGATCAAAAACTATGCGAAACAAATTTATTTAAATACGAAAGCTCTGTTAACAATAGAAAGAAAAAGCCTTCCAGACCAGGGTTTTTTATAAACGACTATGCTTCTATTAGGCTTACTCATGCTTTTCTTTATGAACAAACTATTTATTACTAGTTCATTTTTACATTGAAATAAAGTTTTCCTTGCTTTACTACAATATTGGGTTTTTAGGGTAGGCTTAGTTATGAGTTACGATTTTCAGAATTTCAATCAAGATGTATGCTGGAAATTGCTTTTGATTCTTTTACTAGTGCTTTGGTTAAGAACAGTCAACTTCTGAAAAACTGTAAACGAAGCGATGCAGAAGAGGTAAGAAAATTATCAGACCCCTTGTATCAAATGTACTAGTTTGAACTGGTTTGAATTATCTCTTTATTACTCTTAAAATTCTCAAACCTCGTACCTTAGTTTGTTCACCCACAGGACCAGTTTACAATAGCAATGCTTTTTTGTTTTATTTAGTTGATGATTAAACGTCTGTGCATGAAACTTTTTAGGTTATGTTTTTAACTATTTGATTTTTGGAAAATATATATTTTACAGATACTTTCCCATAAATTTAGTTTGACTGAAAAGCAATATATTTTTGTTTCACTTTGCCACAATACCCGTGTTTTCTATTTCCTAGTATAAAAACTGAAGCAATTTTGCATATACACTTTGAATTATAGTTAACACATTTCACATTGTATTTTATTGTTCCTCAATTTTTTTAGGCTGAAAATGTTTTAATCGCAACCAAATCTGGATTTCATCACACTGCACTTGACTATTGTTTTCTAGTAAGCTTTTTTGTCAAAACCCAATTCTAACAATCACAAAATAATGCTAAGCACTGTTATTGGGCAATTCCAAGAAATTGTCAATGCCTGATTGAACCGCCTCTATGAGTGCTATGGAATAGTGCATGGGTTGCAGTGCTCCTAGGTCCCTAATGGTGGTATTCAGTCAAAAATGAGCATGAGGTTACGCCGCACTCCTTATTCTAAATTTTTTAGGTTTTTAATTATAAAGTTTGTTCTAATATTTTCTTTACAATTTGTTTTCAGCTGAACAGTCTGGAATCGAAAAAGAGGTTTCACATTCTTAGTCAGGTAAAAATTGACAAAAATTCCTTTGTGTAGTACCACTATATTCTGTTTCCTCGATTTAGGCATAAAATAACAGTGGAATAATTGAAAGTAGTTATCTGTTGAGAAATTTAATGAAAATACATCAACTGCTAGAACAGATATTCAAGACTTTAGTCGCTTGGATTTAAATCTTTTTGTAAAAATGCAATGCCTATTTTTGGAATGTGGGTAAAGCTTTTTTTTCAATTCACATGTCAGCGTATTAACCTAAACAGCCTTTTTTAGGCTCACAATGTTTTTTAATAATATTCATCTATGCTTTACAGATAGTGATGTTTATAAATGGATTTTACATGTACCACAAGCAAGGTCATGAAGTTTTATTGAATTTTGAAGACTACCGAACAGATATTTCACGACAGGTAAATTCCTAATTTTTGATGATATGAAAAGGTGATTTCCAATACAATATTCAAATAACTTAGTCTTGAAGTGCATAGGAAAAATGAGTTAATTGGCAGGGGTCAGGATTGTATTTTGGAAACTTTAAGGTATATATCCACTAAAATTTGGCTTTTCTCTCGACAGCTGATTTTTTTTTTCACAAATTAATAAAGAGGGGGTCCTCAATTTGAACATTAGCATAATGAGCCAAACACACAACGGATAGAGCTTTCACCTGAGACACTTTTTATAAAAAACGCTCATATTAAAAAGAGCTACAAAGTCATTAAAGATTTGCTTTCTTTCTTTAGCTTGAGCTGTTACATTCCGACTTTTTGGTTGACCAAAAGGAGATGGAAGAAAGACACTCACTTGTCATCCAAAAAGTAAAGAAATTCAAGTTGGGCGAAAATAGAAAGATGAAGTGTTTCCGGAATGCGGGTCAAGGAAAAAAGCTATCGTGCGGCCGGCTGGAAAAAACTTTTTTTGCTATTTTTGAATAACTTAAGATCATTGAAATAGAACTTTAAAGATAACTTTTATGTACAAGCAGTATGAAGCAAGCCCTGAATACTAATGTATCAACTACTAACGAAGTCTGCGGCTGGGTCAGAAAATTATTATTTTTCACCCGGTCGGTTTCCGGAGACACTACATTTTTTTTATTTTCGCCTCAATCTATAATTTTACTTAAAAACCCCCCACATAGGCCTTTTCATAAACCATTTCGAGTGCAACGACTACCTCGTTTTGAAACCATTCATTACCGAAGGTGATTAAATCCCTTGAAATTTTAAGTGTTGCTTTTATGTATAGAATCAAATTTTTGTGAACTTCTCTGGGAATCAATCACCATAGCAATATTTTGAAAACGAGGTAAGCGTTGCTCGTGACGTAATTTATGAAAAGGTCTAATTCTCGGTATCCCCGAGTCCTTGAAAATGCTGATCCCTAAACTCATAGATGGTATCTCATTCCATTGAAAACTCTTTCAGAAAAAGTTTAATTCTTTCGTTAGGCACCAAATGATACAAACATACTCACCACTAGACTATATCTAATGGATGTTTGGTCAAAGAACTTTTATATTCTTATTTTATTGTGATCTTAGAATAGCTGCTATTATATCGACCTTTCCCTTTCTTGCTACCCAACCTCTTTGTGAGAAAAATTTTGGTTTCCCAACTTTCTTCGATTTTTTCAGAGGAAACCATCCCCCTGAAGAAAAGGGGGCAGGAAACATCAGTTTGCGAATGTAGTCTACCATCAATATTTTTCACAATCACCTCTTCCAACGGCAACACATTCTTCTTCCAGTAACTACTTCTCAAAAGTCAAAATTTTAACTTTTTGGTGCATCCATTTCGCATCGCTTTCGCTCTTGGTATTATTAAGACTGATGACTGATAAGTTTTATTTCAA
Organism: Clytia hemisphaerica; assembly: GCF_902728285.1. Taxonomy (NCBI): domain Eukaryota; kingdom Metazoa; phylum Cnidaria; class Hydrozoa; order Leptothecata; family Clytiidae; genus Clytia; species Clytia hemisphaerica. The sequence goes on from NW_027103811.1 coordinate 38,266, forward strand.
TTTCTTTACTAGAATAATGAATTTGAAAACATTTTGAATCAATCGCTACCAAGGAGTAGAAAGTAAGTCAGCGAAAATTTTACTTTAGTTATTTTACATTCAAAGGTCTTGGTAAATATGCTAGGTCAATGCAACTGGCTTTTTTAGTGAAATTCATTAGTTGTTGACATGCTTCTCTTTGTTTTTTTTTAGTCTGGTCATTATGGAAGGATATTTATTCAAGAGGGCAAGCAATACTTTCAAATCATGGAATAAGTAAGTAGTATTTCTTTTGAATTTGATCTGTCCCGCAATAAAATATATTGAATGGTTGGATTGCGATGGGCCATTTTATTTGAACGAACATTCCCAGGAGTATTTTAAGAAGAATTCCCAGCAGGAGGTGATCTAAGGAAGTTTTGTCATTTTTCCATTTTTCCAGGGGTGAAATAAAAACATTTAACATTCCAGGAACCTCAAGTCCATTCGCTTTAAGTGTGCACTAATCTTTATTTTCGAGAATTTGTTTTTTCGTCCACCCCACATAAAAATGGATATTTGATGGAACACCCGATTAACATCCTTGATGGAAGCTTATTGCTGTAATAAAACGACGCTTTATGTCTTATGAGACATGCTTAAATTAAGAAAGATTTCCCAACTCGTTTATGTTTCTTTTTTTCAGACGCTGGTTCGTTATTCAGAATAATAAATTATATTACACTCATCGTTCGGCTAAAAAGGTAAACTTACTCTCCGATCATCGATGCAAATGTTGTCAAAGATGAAACTATTGTAGGGATATGAATTTTGATGTGACTCAAAGTTTTTTTTACTTTTATCAAATTATGGTCCCAACAACAAATGGGTACCGTATTACTTCGAATAAACTCCTCTACCTTTAAGCGCCTTTCCTGAAAACCAAAAAAATAATAAACGCACCGATGCGAGGTAATATGGTATTCTGGCCTTGCTTGGAAAGCAAATCGAAATGTAGTGCTTACTTTTATTTGCGAATTTCCTATATGTATTTTATCAATCCTTTGTTATTCAGAATTCATTATTCTCATCATATTTTCAGGAGGGTATAACCGAGATGGTGGACTTGAGGTTGTCGACGGTGAAAAATGCAGTAGATGTTGATCGGAGGTTCACGTTTTCTGTTGTTTGCCCTACCAAGTAAGTCCAAAAATCCTGTATTTAAATGCACTTAAATGTAGCTGAACCTCACCTTAAATTGATTAACACACAATTATTTAGTAGTCCCCGATTTAGTAGTTCTCTACATGGTTTAGGTCTTTCCACTTATCAAATGGTAGCAATATATGAAAAGGAAACATCATGTTACGTTTTTCTTGTCCGAAATTATAATTCAACGTTTAAAATATTTTTATGAGCTTTGCACGATAACTCGTGTGGTGTCCCTAGCCACAACCTTGCGATGGGTCCCTAGCCTCAACCTTGCAATGGGTCCCTAGCCTCAACCTTGCGATGGGTCCCTAGCCTCTACTTTGCGACGGAGATTCCGAAGCCTAAACCACGAGGCCTCTACTACCCTTCTTTCTCTCCTCATTTTAATTCTTACCCTCTTACAGGTGTTGGTATTTACAAGCAGATAACGAAAAGACAAAAGATCATTGGATGAACGTTATGCAGGTATTATGATTTATTTTATGATATTATCTTATGCTTGGATCCGGTATTTCTTTTCAATAGGTTGAGCGTTTTCCTTACAATTTTCGAACAAAAATAAACTTGGAAGCTGTACCAATCTTTATCATTTTTAAAAATCTTCGGGTGTTCTTAACATTTTGAGTTCTAATCCTAAGAATGTTCTTGAAATGTTCTTAATTTCGCCATTTTATGTATATTTTGTGCAATTTCCTAAGAGATCGGGTGTTTTAGAGTCCATAGAGCATTAAAAAAACTTGCTCTTAAAATTTTGGTAATCCTTGTGTTCCAAGAGGTTCTTTATAGATTCCTTCAGTAAAAAAATAGCCTGAAAATAAATGATTCTTTTTACTTTCAGATGGCTATTGCGCGTGCGTTGAATGACCCGGAAACTAACGTAAGTTTTATATAATTTTTTTTATTTTCCGCATCCTCAAAAATTTCAGGTTTTCAGAGACGGTTTCTTTTTATTCGTCTTTGTTCTATAGTGTTTGTCAGAGATATTCATCCCTTATTGTTTCAACATTATTTTAAACAGTTTTTTATTCAAGACTGTTCAATTTTCTTATATCGGTATTATAGGATGATCTTCCAGATGATTCTTTTGAAAAGTTACACCCTCAATAGTAAGATTATTCTACTTCTGCTGGTTATCCTTCTGATTTGCATGTACTATTTACAAACATTGGATCATTTGCAATTTGAAAAAAATCCAGCAAAGCTTTCACGAGACTATATTCAAATTATTTACTCTTTAATATTCTTTTGATTTGTATGTGTTTACAAACATTGGATCATTTGCAATTTTGAAAAAATACAACAAAAGTTTCATTTGACTATCCTTAATGCGAACTCGATGAATTTATTCGAATTGTAAAAAGACATGGATTATCAAAAGTGTGTGTTTTATGAGGTTTCTCCTTGAAGAGATATCGGCTTTTCTCCACAAGGTCAATAATTTTGCAATAATTTGTTACTTTATTTCGCTTACAGTTTGTTGACACAGATACGAGAGTTACCAGGGAACAACGAATGTGCTGACTGTGGGGAAAGTAGTAAGTTTTCTACTGACATACAACATCCATTACGTCTGTATATGGGATCGGGAGTTTTTTTGTTGGGCTGCATTTGAAATAAGATTAACTTTACGACAATGATTTTTTTCAAAATTTTCTCATTCTGTTGAAAGAGTAGGTAATCGAAAGTTCTATTTAATTCTAACGATAATATTGTATAGTTCAAGCATTATATTATCACACTAAAACCTATTTTATTTACAATGAACTACACGTATAAACAAACCTAGCAAACTTTGGTAACGTTTTTCCTCCGATTTTATAAATTTCTTCTTTTGACTTCTTTAAAGATCCAAAGTGGGCGAGCATAAATCTTGGTATCGCATTTTGCATTGTCTGCTCTGGAATACACAGGTATGTATTTTAAACTAGTAATACATAAAGGCTGATTTCCAGTTTGCGAGTATACACTTAGGCTGGAGTTAAAAGAAATGTTGGTTCGTCGTCGCCCGACCCTAAATTTTGGAAGTGGTGGCTCGGTCGATCGGGAAATATCTTTATTTTGAATATCTATAAGATTTTTAAAACGTCAGTCTGTTTATATTTAGGCAATCATGAAAGGATAATGGACGACGAACTAGAAGGGACTTTTCGCAATTTTACGATTCTTATGCTTTAGATTGAATGGGACGGATAAGATAAAGGTTTTGATTTGAAGGCTTGGGATTTTGCAGAAAAAAAGCTTTAAAAATGGCATTAAATCTTTTTGGGTCGGCGGGTTTCGAGGAAGCGCCTGTCGGCAAACCAACATATGTTTAAGCCTTACGTCTTTCTCTTAAAAACTTGGTGCACACTTGTAAGTAAATGATCTCTACTTTTCGACTACGGTCACACTGTCCTGAATAAAAACATACACGCTCGTTTTTAAATAACAGTATATAGAACAAAAAATCTTCTCATTTCGTAGGAGTCTCGGCGTACACATTTCGAAAGTTCGTTCAATTACTCTTGATGATTGGGATACGGAGTCAATAAATGTAAGTTCAATGTCTTAAACACTTGACCTTTATTATACCCTGAACTTAGCTATATCCCCCATCTTTGATCGGGGATGGTAGCACTATTCGATGCGGGTGAATTTATAATTTGATCTAATTTTCTATATTTTTTCACTCATTTTGAGTATTGCTACCATTACAGTTCTACAGAAAAAACTCCAATCAAAGGTTTTGCCTGGCCGGGATTGAGAAACCTATCCATGGCTTGTAACTCTCGGCGTTCTTAAAACTAAAATGCCCCCTATTGGAGCTTACTGAGCACCTCACTAAAAACCGGGATTTTTCATCTCGTTTCTTAGTGAGTTCCACTTTGACGAATTCAATGATGCAAACTCGATATTTTCGCTACTGCAAGAGCTTCGTAAGTTTAAAGTGGCGTCAAAAAATCGAATGTTTAGAGCCCGAAAACCCGGGCTCAAAACATTCGAAAAAGTCGCAAAGTGGAATAGACGTTAATTAAGTAAAAAAAAGCGGGTGACGTCTAGTATCAGCTAATTGGAGCTTGGATTCTCACATACTTCGCTCTACGGCAATAGGATTTCTCATTACTTTTTACTCTTTCTTGTTACTCTTTCTTGTTACCACGCCATTTTTTTGATTTGAATTTGTATCATTTTTATTATTTTGTTGTAGTTGATGTTAGAGCTTGGTAATGAAGTGATAAATGGTGTTTACGAAGCCTCTATACCCAACGGATGGCAGAAACCTACTCCTCAGAGCCCTCGGTAAGACCGCTAAAAGCGTAGTTTGAGTGTTGCATCGCCTTTTTCGATGCGCTTACTTCATGGCTTAAAAATGAAAAAGCTGCAATTTGCTTGCTCATTAATCCCTAGCTATGATGGATCTCCGCGAAATGCTTACTGTTGGCGAATTTTCCTAGCCCATGCCGTGAAATCTTTTTTTGCAAAATCTTTACGAGAACTCGCTTGTCTTAAAATTACATTCGACGTGTTTAACACAACCAATACACGTGATTTTGTTGGCTTAAAAAAACATTTTCGCGTTGTTGTAGCTGGAATTACAAATTCAAACGCAGTTCTAAAATCATTTCAGGAAAGACCGAGAAGACTGGATTAAAGCAAAATACGTCGATAAAAAATTCGTCTACCGTATGCCGAACACCTCGTCGTCTACCGCATCAAAATCCTCCAAACTAGCACGTCGCGACGTCTTGAAACGAGGCACGGATGGCGTATTACGTAAATATTCTTCTGACCGCGTAGACGTCATAGATATGGAAACGATAAGCGGCCGCGCGGAGAAACACGGATCAGTATCGTCCGTCGACTCAATTGACTCAGATGACGAAAATGATAATTGTTTAGGACCAGACGCGGTGAGTGGTCTTTGTAATGTAATATTTTAGGTTTTAGTGGTATCTTTTCGACTTTTCATTGAGAGACCATAGTGCATAATATCGTGAATTCTAATTAGGCATTATCATCAAAGCAAATCATACCTTTATTATTTTTGGTTTGTTTAATACACGACTGTTAAATAGATCATACATATATTTTCTAGCCAGATGTACTATAGCTTTAGCATTTTCAATTTCAGTCGTTATTCGAGTCCGCAAAGAGCAAAAACCTTTCTATGATGGTTATGGCCTTTTCTAATGGTATGTTTTTTTCTTAGTCTTTGTAAAGTAATATTTAGTCTGAGAGGAATGATAATACCTAAGTTAATCAATGTTTTCAGCGAGGTTGGCTAAAACTACCATTCAGCTCAATAAATCAACAAGAATAGCAGAAAATGTGGAAGCCCTTAAAATTTCATCCGTTCATGCACTCTCAATTCGTTTGTGAAACGATGATGTAGTTACACCTCGATATCCAAGTTGCATTGCAAATGTTATTCCTTGTTAAAATCATTTCTCGGTGTAAATGAAATTGCTAAACGTTTCTCCGTACTTTTACAGCATTTAATTTTGAATTTGTTGTATGCGTTCTTGTTTTAGGTGCGGACGTCAATTGGGTCAATGAAAAAGCGGACAATAAAACAGCTCTTCATCAATCCGTCATCACGGTAAATAAACTTGAAGTCTTCGTCTCCCAGACTAGAATATTTTGCTTTCCCATGTCATTTCTTTATTAGAAAGTTGTATTTTAAACCCATCTAGAAATTATTTGCCGGACCAGTAAGCACAAAGGTCAAAGCTGATTTTTATAAATCTCTGAAATCTTCTCCTTCTTGTAATTTCCTGAAAAATCTCATCGTTGCCCAGTGTGCTATTCAATGTTCGACTCGACGGTGCGAAATTTTAGTTTTGTTAATGCTTAGAAGTATTCTCAGCAGTCGGAAGTTGCATTGTTAGTTTTAAGTGTCTTAAAGTGTCTCGACGGTACAGTGTATCAGAGTGACTCATAAGAATTGATTACATGTTACAAATTTTACAGGGTTCAGTATCTGCAAGTGAATATTTATTACAAAATGGAGCTCAAGTCAACGCACAAGACAATTTTGGTAGAAGTGCACTTCATTATGCTGCCATGCACGGCAGTACTGGGTAAGAGTTATATTAGGCAATTATATGTCCTACTGGTGGGTCTGCAAATTTGGACGAGAATCCATCCATTCTAACTAGGAATTCCATTATGTTTATTGGTGTGCCTAAACGTGGATCTCAGTTCTGTTCGTTTATTTAAAGATCTTTTGTTTTGAGTTAATGATATGAAACTTCTCAATTTATCATTGAGCACAAACTTTGAGGAATTCTTTTGTTAATTTTGCTTTGTCAGGATAACAAGCGCGCCTCCTTTCTATACCATGAAAAAATTATCTTTGAACACAAATTGCACGTTTTACCTCCGTTTACAAATGGACGAGCGTGAATGATTACCTCACATGACAACGTGGGTTGAATTTTTCGTTTTTGGAGGCAATGTTTCTGTCTTTAAGTTGAACTCCATAGACATTATGTTCAGTTTCATCAAAGTTGGCTTCAGTAACACTGTCATCGGTCATTCCTTTATTATTTTATCTCCGGACCTTTAACCATAAACTTTTACTTCGGTCGAATAAAAAAAAATTCGCAACTCATTTGCAGACTCCAAACACTGTATGCCAGTATTTTCCAACTCTTAACCGTATTCCATTTTTGCGTCCTTTTCTAGACATACTTGTTTGTTCTTAAAACGAGATGCAGATCAAAAACTAAAGGATAAGGAAAATCAGGTAATTTGAAAGATTATTTTTGTTGAAAAAGTATTGCGAGATTTATATAGATTCTTTTTACCTCATTGAAGACACAGTAGTGTAGTGGTCATCGGCCTCGACTTCCGTGCGGGAGGTTCGATTCCCACTCGGTGCTGCGATTCACTTGACAAGTGAATGTACCTTGGCCCGGGTGAACCCATACCATGTGAGGGGAATAGGGTACCATCACTCTGATACAAGAGTATGGGGAGATATGCTGGGCATTGAATGTGGTGTGGTGAAGGTACTCATATGTTCAGTACCTGCGAGAACGCAAGGTTCTCCCGTACTATGCGAGTATCATCATCGATACAGCACGGCTCTGATGCGTCGCGAGCACAGAGTGCAATGTCTGGTAAGCGCTGTGATTTCCCTATCTAGGGGTAGGAAACTATCCCGGGATAGGGTCTGGTCCGTTATATAATTTCGACACCCTTCTTTAAAGATAGGAATGATATCGGAGGGTCCACTTCTTCTCTTCTTTCTTTTACCTCATACAAAGTATATCTGACTACAGGATACCTTTTTGTCTATTTCGGTGAAAAGCCGGGGTGAAAAGACTGTTAACATTCGTGTAATTTTTAGGGAAATTTCTTTAGAAATATCATATCTTCTATTCATTTGTCCATTCATTCGTTTAATTTTTAGGATGCACTCACAATAGCACTACAAAATACACATGCTGATATTGTTACGCTGTAAGTTGCACGCTTTTATATAAAAACTAGTAAATTTTTGTTGAACCTGAGATTGTTCTTTAAAATTTCTATTGTTATGAGAGCTTAAATGTGAGGCTGGTTTTCTTATAGGTAAAAAAGCGTCTTTATTCTTTTATTACACTTTTTTTATAAGAATAATGAGTCTCAAAATCGCCAAAAAATAAGAACAATTTAAGAACAATGCTGAGCCTGAAATTACTCAATTTCAAGCAATTTATAGGGGTTAAAGTAATAAAAATTGGGTAGAACGCCTAAAATATCTCAATTAACCCTATAAATAAGAACAGAATAAGAACAAATTTGAGGCTCAAAGTGTCAAAAAAAATAAGAACAGTGGAGCCTCAGAGAAATTTTACTGGTTCTTACAAAAAAAAGTGTACTGTCAAAAACAACGTAGGATATGCGACTGCTTTTTAGAAAATGCATTCTTGATTTTCTTGCGTGGTTGAGGGAAATCTAGATTTTCATCGTTTTATTAACCATTTTCAACATTGAAACTTGAACTGATCTGCAGATCTGGTAAATGAGTCAAATAATCTGAAATACCTGCACCCCGAAAACGGTTTTGAATACTTTGAAAATATTTTTTTTTAACTCTATCTTTACATTTCTGTCTTCTGTTTTAGGATACGTTTGGCACGCCTACATGAAGAAATTAAAGAAACCGATATTACGATGGGAGGTAAAGCGAAAATTTCGTTTAATTTGAGATGAATTTTGACAACCTAGGGTGGGATGATTTGTCACGGTGGTCTTTACTTAGAGAGAAAAAACTCCAGCAAAAGATTTGTGGTTTATTTGTTAAAACCGATAGAATTTTTTTTTGCTCAATTTTTGAAGAAGTATGACAACCCAGGGTTGAGAGAAAAATCTCCAGGACAGGGTTTCTGGTTTGGTTGGCGAAAACCGATAGGATTTTTTTTGCTCAATTTTTGAAGAAGTATGACAAGCCAGGGTTGATAGAAAAATCTCCAGCAAAAGGTTTCTGGTTTGGTTGGCGAAAGCCGATAGGATTTTTTTTGCTCAATTTTTGAAGAAGTATGACAACCCAGGGTTGATAGAAAAATCCCCAGCAAAGGGTTTCTGGTTGGGTTGGCGAAAACCGATAGGATTTTCTATTTTGTTTAATCCTTTGAGGAATTATATCAACCTTAGGTTAGTTGAACCAATGTACCAAAGGGTTCATTAGAGAGTAAAAATCCAGAGGATGATTTTTGACGTTGGTTTGGTAAAAACCGATGAGGTCAAAGGTCAAAAGGCGTAATCTTACTTAGTCTTTTTGGTTGAGGTGGAAAAATCAAAGGGTCGATGAATTCTAGTTCTGTTCGATAAATTCTAGTTCTGTTCGATAAATTCTAGTTCTGTTCGATAAATTCTAGTTCTGTTCGATAAATTCTAGTTCTGTTCGATAAATTCTAGTTCTGTTCGATAAATTCTAGTTCTGTTCGATAAATTCTAGTTCTGTTCGATAAATTCTAGTTCTGTTCGATAATTTCTAGTTCTGTTCGAAAATCGATCTTAAAATCCACGTTGTTTACTTTCTACAATACACTTACAAACATATTTTTTTTGGACCTGTGTATTTATGGGTGTTTTCGTTTCCCCGCTGCATCGTTAGTATTTTTTGTTTCTTCTACCCAGGCGATGAAACTGTGACGGAAGTATTCAAAGACTTTTCAAACAGAGCTGTAAAGCATGAACGGCAAACGTACATTTAGTAATGGCGTTTGTGATTTCGTAAGTTGTTTTACCATATTTTACCATTGTGCAGTCTAATACTTGTATCTCCTTGGTCCAGAATCTCCGCTTTGGTCTCCTTGGGTACGAAGCATTTGAGGTTATTAGGGGTTTGGTTCGCCCAAACTAAGACATGATTTTTGATCATCTATGTATCAAGAACGCTTTATTAGTTTGATCTTTGAAAACGAACATTGGCTTACGACTTATCCTACAGTTTTAATCTTGTTCTATAAATATGATATTACATTATTCTGTAATAGTTTTATGATATTATATAGTGATAATATAATTTTGCAACAACAATTTATTTTTATATTTTTCAAGTAGTATATTAATTTAGAATACTTTCATACAGTAATTAGAAAATTGAAAGTTTTTTAACAAAAGGTAACAAGTTCCAATCTTTTTATATGCATTCTTTTTTTTTAGACATAATGTTTTATGTTATAAAATTTGATGTTACACTACACATTATATATTATAGTATGAAGGGCATGTTATATAGGTATTACTGTTTTGTCCCCTGATGTATGTATTTTTTTTTCGTAGACTAGATATGAATTTTTTGTGACCTTTTTGGAACCGGTTTGAAATATTTTCGTCAAGATTAGATTAGCCAGTGAGCAGTGATTTCTTTTCCTCAAAACGGATTTTCCCGAATGGAAATGATTATTATGATATACGGTGAAGTCTCCATAACCTGAACCTCTATAACTCGAATATCTCCTTAACTCGAACAAGTGTGTGTTCCACGCGCGTGTGTTCGAGTTATGGAGACTCAACTGTACAAAATCTACATCTATGAAAATTTCCCTGATCACCTTAGTACAAGAAATTCACTATTTGTGTAATAAAGGTAATACACGGGTTTCGAATTAAATTTTTGCTTAGCTTTAGCTTTGATCCCATGTAAATTTGCACGAAAAATATCAAGTAAACTAGACTGGAGTCGTTTATAATGCGTGTAATACTAATAATACCAATACTAATAATAATAATACGGGATTTAGTTTGTATAAACGACTGGAAGAATCCGGTGTTCGAGCCTTATAGATACAGGGGCTAGCTACGCAGAAACTTGCGTAGCGAGAAAACAATTTATCAAGCAACAACAAACTCTCAAAACGAAATCAACTCAAAATGAAAAACTTTCAATACACAAATCCACACATATTCTTTTTTCTGAAGAATTATTTTGAGCAGGAAAAGATTATAATTGCAATATTGACACTTTTCTTTTGTTTGGAGTTAGTGCACAAAGGTTTCTAGACGACTATAATTGTTCCATTCATTACTTTTTGCTTTATTTCTACTATGTATAAATTAGTCGTCTAGCTTGCTAGACTACAAGTAAACAGAACGAAAATTGGCCGTGTATCAAGCAATTTTAGCTCATTTTTCCATTTTGACAGACTTTATGGGTCATTATGAAAACAAACGGCATTTCCCCTTATCGCTCCTTTTATTTACTTGATTTTTTCTCTCGCGCCAGATTTAATTCGAAACCCGTGTATTAATATTGTAACCTGCTCACTTACGTTTTTGTCATTCTGTAATTATCTTATGCCGTTACCTCAAAACCTTGACCTTTTTGTGATTTTAATGACATTGGGAAATTCTGAGCGACCCTGTTACTAATTAAGCAAAGGGAAAAACCGGAACAATAATTTTTTTGTCAAAGTAAATAATTCATATCAATATGATATGAATGACAAAGTTTTTTATAAGCATATTTTTCCGATAAGCTCTGATTATGAAACTAACTAAAAGTCGAGGCTTTTTGACATAAAGGGAATGCAAAATTTTGTTAACAGCTATATGCTTAGAGGAGCTCGGATGAATGATAGTAGAATGTCTATGAAGCAAGAATGTTCAGTTTGAATACCAAAACTTTTCTTATGAAGAGATTTCAATGTTCAAGTTTACAGTCTATGGCGATTTCCCCATTCACTTTATATCCATACTTTTGAACCACAAGTATTTGTTATATCAAAACTGTCTCCGTTGCTATCTTACTGTCAAGTGGACTGTGTATGTAGTGGTCCGTTCGGAGTGGGTTACCAGATTTCCTTCTCGCTCAAGGCTTGTACACCCCCCACTCTAAGCTCACCCGGTGGTTGGGATTGACCAATGCAATTTTAATGACTGCACGTTTCTTTATAAGATTTATAAATTTTGGTTAAAGGAAGGCTTAGTTTATTGGCTTAAAAGTGGTATAACTTTTCTTAACTATCTCTGAAGATGAGACTGGATTTTTTTATGGCCAAAATCGAGCAGCCCAAATTAGCCTTAGAAAAACGTTAAAGATGAGGTGTTACATCATTTTAAATTGCAGCTTTCAAGCTAAATTAACGACTTTACTGCTAATGTAAAGAACTAAAAAACAGGTAACATATATAAAGTAAAATCTAGACTGGGATATTGAGCAAGGTCCTTGATAGCCTAGTAACTAGTTGATTTATTTCTGCACAACAATTCGTAAATGCACATAAAATTTTTTCTTGGTCAGTTTCTTTTTCACTTGACTGAATTTGAAAACATATATTATTAACTGTAAATAGTTTATTATAATTATTTTTTAATAACATTCATTCGAAGTTCGGATTTTTGTGGATAATTTTAATGAATCGAAATGGAATTTATTCGCTAAATTTGAACCCTCAGATGCAAAGATTTTTAGCCAAATACATAAAAAAGTAGAATTTTAAATAATTCTATTCAGATTTTAATAAAATTATATACCCCGCTACAATTAAGTTGGAGTGACTTAAATCTTTCTATTCTGATTTGAAAATAACTAAAAATTCTTTGGAATTTTAGTTAACAAAAATTATATTTTTACATTTTATTGATTTGATTTACTTAAAAAATGTAAAATTTTAAAGGAAAATATTTTTTCTGCTTACGTAGAAAATTTGGTAATTTTGTCTGTAAAAGTAAAATTTCATATTTTGCAAATGAGTAAGGTTTTCAGTTAATTTTTTCGACATTTTGTATATAGTTCAAATAATTGTGCAATTTGTATGAATTATTTTCTGTTTATTTTCTAGACTACTTACTTAAAATATTATAACAGTTAAAATAATTTTATTACTTTGAAAATATTTTAATGAAAATGAAACTCATATATTCTTTAATTCATTCATATACATTTTACAACCCATTTTGCTGTAATATGGCAGTATTTTCCGGATGAGCTGGAGTTTTTACAACATCGGCTAACTTTTTTTTCGTGTGTATTTTACCGAATAGTCCCGCGCGGCTTTTTCTTTTCTACGCGCGGAAATATAAACCGAAAAAAATATGGCTGTATGTTTCCTCGTGTTACAATGTATGAAAACAAGGACTCGAATATGAATAGAAGACTCCTAAAAAAATGCTTTAATTATTTTTATTTTTCCTAATAAATAAAATATGATTGTTTTAAAATTATTATCTGATTTTAATTGGATGTAAATTTCGAAATTATTGTTCTAAGAAATAAAACAAGTCTCAAAGATTGGTCTGTATTTTATTACCCTTTTGTTTCCACCGCGAAAGCCAGAAAAACACAAAAACACAAGTAAATTTTTTTCAACATCTCACACGTGCGTTTGTAATATCTTCTAGAAGCCTTACATGTTTTTTTTTTTATAAGCAAGTGTATGCCCCTTGGTTGGGCTCATGTATGCTTAAGTTCTCAAAGCATCCAGGCATATTTTATGCTTATTATATGCTTAAGAATCACGCTAATGATTCACCCCGAGCCAAGTTTTTAATGAAATTTCAAAAATTTTGTAAAAATTTGCTCAGATTTTAAGAGCAGTGGAATGTAGCTAGCCGTGGAATGTCTTATTTTTTACTTGAACTCTACCAAACTTTATTTTAAACAGATAAAATGACCACTTGAAAAATATTTTAGGCTGGCATATATGCTCATGTTATGCTTAGGAATTCTGCAAATCTGAGCCTTCATATGCTTATAAGCGTTATGCTTATAAAAAAAAAAACATGTATTGAATTTTATACTCTATTTACTGATTATACGTTGCTGGACACTGCTTTGGACAAAGGACTCGTTTAACTGGAAATACTCTGATACTGATATAACTCGTTGCTGGACACTGCTTTGGACTAAGGACTCGTTTAACTGGAAATACTCTGATACTGATATTACTCGTTGCTGGACACTGCTTTGGACTAAGGACTCGTTTAACTGGAAATACTCTGATACTGATATTACTCGTTGCTGGACACTGCTTTGGACTAAGGACTCGTTTTAACTGGAAATACTCTGATACTGATATTACTCGTTGCTGGACACTGCTTTGGACTAAGGACTCGTTTAACTGGAAATACTCTGATACTGATATTACTCGTTGCTGGACACTGCTTTGGACTAAGGACTCGTTTAACTGGAAAAACTCTGATACTGATATTACTTGTTGCTGGACACTGCTTTGGACTAAGGACTCGTTTAACTGGAAAAACTCTGATACTGATATTATACGCTGTTGCTGGAATACTTTGAATTTTTTTGTGTTTATTTGAAATGGCTGCTTCTTCCTCATCTTCAGCACTTTTGTCATCCAAAGCTATTGGCAGTAAACGAGGAAAGGGGGCTTGTGATGTTTGTCACAAGGAATACACAAACAGAAAGAAACCAAAACTTTGTGGTTGCGGACATGAAATCGGTGGTTCTTTTGTCGAGAAATTGAAGAATCCATCATGTCCAGCAAGTGTAGAGATTTACAATACGCAAACTTCTTCATTTCGGTCGGTTAAATTGACTCCAAATGATGACAGAAGCTTTGTTTATGTGCAGCAGGACAATAAAATTTGCTATGCAGGTCCTTGCAAGTCATCAAATGAACAATCAAAAATTTCTCAAATGAAATTCACTTGCAAACATATTGAGAAAGATGCAATCAACCCTGTGTATCAGGTATCATTTTCTGAAGATAAAATCAGATCTTTTACCCCAGATATTTCTTTGGCGGAAGAAATGATTTCTGTCCAAAATTCAACATCACTCGGACCCACTGTATCTAAAGTATCTCACAAGTCATATGCTGTCAAGTCAACAGTGACTACCACTGCAGAAATGGGTTTCAGCCATGTGATGGAAGTCACAAATAAACGTACCAAAGATTCACATTTGAAGTGTTTGGTAAATGAATGCAAAAGGCCAAAAAAGAAGTCTAATCATACAAAGACAGTAAGTGAAATATTTCAAAATACATGTTTTTATACACGTTTTTTTTTTTATTAGAACCCAGTTAATAAGAACGTTTAGGCTGAAATTCGTTGAAAAATTAAGAACATCGTAAGAACATGCCCAGCCTCAGTTTGGAAAAAAATGACAAGAAACTACAATTTTTCTTCTTTTCAAGCAGTTTTAACCCAACTTAGGCATGGATTTTCTAAAATCGATAGTCAAATATTGTCCAAATTGTACTAATTTTATATGCTCTTTATTTTGCATGATATTGTCGATTTAGAGTAAAAATTATTAGTAAAATTAAGAACTCATTTAAGACTGAAAATTGCTAAAAAAATAAGCACATCCAGGCTCAGCCAAATTTTAAGTGTTCTAATAAAAAAAACAACGTGTATGACCAGATGACCTTTACAACAATTGATTAAGACTAAAAACTCATTTATCAAGATTACAGAATTTTGAGCGCGGGCTAATTTTACTTTTGTTTTCAGTGTTTAGGGAAATAGGGGATATGGAAATATTTTTTTTTTGAGAAACTAGTTTTACCAAGCAGTCTCAATGTTTCTAAAGAAATCAGCCTTTTGATCCTTAAATGTTTCTTACATGTTTTTAAACTTTTTGACATAATCAGCCTATTTTTCATGCAAAGAAAAGAAAACATTTGTGTTGATTGGAAGGTTCTTATAAAAACCGAATTAAATAATGTTATTTTCTCATTCTCAGCCTCAGCGGTTTCTTAAATGTTTCTTAGATTTTAGGCATTGTGAGCCTTATGTTTCGTGTGTTTTTTTTTTAAATGTGTATGCCAAACTCGATTAATCAAACTTGTCAAACCAATGACATGCCCCCCCCCGGGGAGCTACACCTAAAATTTGCCATATAAGAGGTGGGAGCTGCTTGCTTTTCCCGACAAGCGGGCGAGCTCTATCTTGGGGGGGAACCTGCATTAGTTTATGTAACTCTGGGGGCTAAATAACACTTCCTAAATATTTTTCTTTACTGTTGGTTTTTAATTTCTCTAAACCTTTATGTTTTCATGCAAAGTGTGATCTGATCCTTAAAATGCAAAAATGAAGACATTGCATTCTCTAAAAGTGCACACACATGTAAATAGAGCTTTGTGAATGCCATAAAATTTTCCCCCTATACTGGGACCTAAAATTTTATCAGGCTGGGGGGACCTAAATTTGGCGGGGGACCTAGAACCCCAGTCGGAGCCATGCAATGGAACAATCAAACTCCATCGAACAATCTAAGTTCGATTAAAAAAATTATCAAACCTAATTGAACACAAATTTGATTTTTGCGACTGTGGCGGCACTAGTTTGCTATAATTAGGACTATGAATAATTTAAAGCTACTGAAGTTGAGCCCTGTGTGAGACACACATTCAACTACCTTAAGTGGATAAATTTTAGCGGGATTAAATTTGGTGAATTTGGTAAATCCAAGCCAAAAACTTTAGAAACAGATCACTCTGTAAATTAAATCCCCTCCAAATAAAAAAAAAAAGAATATTATGTGAAAAATGACTTTTTAGTATATTTTACAGTAACTTTACCCATTTTATCATCAATCGCCCAAATTAAATCCACGTCAAAATTAATCCACCTAAGGTAGGTTATAAGGTAATACTAAATCATGTTGCAAAAAATGATCCCTTTTTGATGAAGAGTAGTCTCTTAAAAACATTTCTCTACATTACACAAAGTAAATGTTTTTTCTCACTTAGGTTAGTGGAAAGAAGGTATGCGTGCATCTTCATTTAGTCATTCTTGCCAGACAAATTTGTGAAGGAATTTATGATGCCAAAGTTGAAGAAACAGACCATGACAAGAAAGAAGTGGAAAATGAAAATAAAACTGGTGCATCTGAAACACCACACTATGACAGCACTGTCAAAAAATTGATGTCAAACACAATTCCTTACAATATTCCACCAAATGTTGTTCGTTTAAGTGACCAGATGGTTGTTCCAGAACAAGAAAGACTTGTATTTGAATCTAAGGAGAGCGTTTGTTCCCTTTGCCAAGGTCAACTTAGTGAATCCATGTATCCACAAGGATGTAATTACGCTTGCTTTCGGGTATTTTAGGGTTTAATACAAGGTAATTTTTTTGCAAATCTTTTAAGTTTTGGACATAACATCAAATAATTCTTTTCTTGTAGAGATAACTCAACACCATCTCATGAAGCAATTTTATTTCGAAAAAAAATCCGAAAAGTCACATTTTAAGGATTACCATTTTGCATCATTGTGTAGCAAAAAAGTAATGAAACGATTGTGCACAAATTCCAAAACAATCCTATTTTTAGGCAGTTTCTCACCCAATTTTACCCCCAAAAAATTCTTCTAAAAGATTTGAGTCCGTCAGATTTTAAACATTACAATTCTATATCAGTGTGCAAAGAGATATGCTCATTTCGGACCTATTACTACACGTTTTTTTTTTAAGGAAAACACTTTTAAGAAACACGAGGCTCAGAATGCCTAAAAACTAAGAAACATGCTGAGACTGAGAATGAGAAAATAACATTTTTCAATTCGTTTTTTCTAAGAACCTTCCAATCAAAACAATTTTTTTTTTCTTTGCATGAAAAATAGGCTGATTATGTCAAAAAGTTTAGAAACATGTAAGAAACATTTAAGGCTCAAAAGGCCGATTTCTTAAGAAACATCGAGGCTACTTGGTAAAACTAGTTTCTTAAACAAGTGATACTTTCATGGACCTACCTGGTTATGCATTTAACAAATATAATTGATATCTACGTGAGCATGACCGTTAAACAATCATTCAGAACACAAATAGTAACGATCTATTAAAATTAGTCGTTTGTTTCTTATAAAAAAACGTTTAGAAACCAAAATTTCATGCTCTTGAAATATTCTTTCATATTCAAGACTTCGTGAGCAAAAAAAAAACATCCATCTAATTAAAAAATTGAGTAATTTGGCTAATAACATTGGTGCATGCTTATTAATAGTGATTCTTACAAATAAAGATGCGTTTTTTGAGCTGAAAAATTCTTTTTTCACAAAAATCTGCTCGAGCCATCTTTTACATATTTTCATGTAAAAAATCAGAAAAAAAATAATGATCCAATATTTCACAAAGTCCAAAAAACCCTTTTTTTAGCCGTTTTTTGGCCCAAATTTGCCCATTTTTCAAAAATCGGGCTCCGCCACATTCGAGGGTTTAAATTTATGCATCTTTGTGCAAAAAATCATAAGGAATGAAAGAGCCAATCTCGAGAAAAGCTAATACCTAAAATAATGTGCTTATAAAAAAATATCGAATTTGGCCAGTTTTTCTTTAAAAACACGCTAAGCAGCCAAAATTTCCTGTCTAAACACACATACTCTCTAAAAGTAAGCCCTCATGAGCAAAAAAAACATCTATCTCATAAAAAAATTGAGTAGTCTGACTAAGAACATTGATGTATGCTTATTAATAGTGATTCTTATAGATAAACATGCGTTTTTTGAGCCAAAAAATTTTTTTTGCAAAAATCTGCTTGAGCCATCTTTTACCTATGATGGTACCCTACTTTCATACAAAAAATCAGAAAAAATTAATGATCCAATTTTTCACAAAGTCTAAAAAACCCGTTTTTTAGCCGTTTTTTGTCCCAAATTGGCCCAAAAAATCTTTTTTTCGAAAATCGGGCTCCGTCACATTTTGGCCACTACCATTTTGCACCTTTGTACCAAAAATCAAAAGATTCCTATGATTCAATCCTGAGAAAAGTTGGTACGAACGAACGGACGGACGAACAAACATAGGTTAATTTATAGGACCTCCACCGGGGTAGGTCCAAAAAACAACGTGTATTTGGGATTGTCATTTTGCATCACTATGCAAAAAATGAGAAAAAAACTAATCTCGAGAAAAGCTGGACGGAAGGACAAACGAATAAAGTTTAATTCTTCGCTTTTTTCGAATATCCCCAAGTCAGTGGGCCAAACATGGGAAAAATACTCTAAAATCTCAAGAGAGATTCTCTTTGTCAATTGTTTCTGGAAATATTTCTCGTTTAGAAAAAAAACCTTACAGCTAAATTTAAAATATATAAAAAAACACTCAAATAGAATTTTAAAAATTTTAAGAAAATTATAATTTTAACATTAAAATAAAACTAGTAGCCTATGACAGACAAGGTTTTGAGATAAATAACACTGTAAATTCATGAAATAAAACATTCTGAAAAATAAAAATGAATTCCAAAAAACTCCAAAGACTTACTCTTTAGGGTTCAAGAAATAAAACTTATATTTCTGTAAGTCAAAACTTGTGATTTCGTGATTAGTGTGCACCATGATTGGTGCTGAAAAACTGTCAAATAGCATCAATGCTGGTCAAAACAATTCATTGATATATGTACTATCATTCGTTTTGTGAAAATGTAATATATACCTCGGAGTACAATCTTTTCAAAAAAATCCATTTAAAAATTCATTAACACCATCTTTCGAAGAATCTGCATGTATCGAGCAGTGTTGTAAAAAATATGTCAAATCTGCTATGAGTTTGGTGTACTGCCACACGAAATTTCACTTTCTCAAATGTATGTTGTTGAAAGTATGGAATTGCAACAGTATATTATAGCAATTCCTTTCGATACTATATTTATGGATACATTGTAAAGAATTTCTCTAGCTGCTTTTTTTACACGATAAGAAATCAATGAGATTTTCCGTTGGCGACTGGTTTTGGGAACAAGTCAATCACCCGATGGAAGTTCTGCAAAAAGAGAAAAAATTTTCTATCATTTTTAAAAGTACATAATTGGCTACAAGTGGCATTATTGCATAGTGTATATAATGATTACTCTCGATTTGCGAGAAAAGTTACAGAGTTATAGAAATACAGTCAACTCTCTCTAATTCGAATCTCTATTAATCGAATTTCTTTCTGTAATTCGAACTAAAATATTGGTCCCCTCAGCTGGAAATTTGTTTCAATTACTCTCTGTAATTCGAATTTTTCTCTAATTCGAAAAGAATCTTTGGTCCCTTGAAGATCGAATTAGAGAGAGTCAACTGTAGATTCATTTCGTTACGATATTGAACCGTGACCATGTTCTGACTTTTTAGACAAAAAACATGTCAGAACAACATGTTCTTGAAAAAATTTCGTAAGCAAAACTATCAAGGGATAAGTATGTGTGAGATTTTCTTTTTTTAATGTATAACAAAGAGAATAATTTTGTTTTAAAAATCAATAGGTGCGAATAGTATGGAAAAGGAATAGCCAAAACAAAAGCCTTGTTTTTGCCATGTTGAGACACTCAATGTAGGTACTCACCTCGAACATTAAGTAGACTACTCCAAGGTATGATGCTATGCCAACAGCCAAAAACAAATCAAATAAGGCTGGTTTTACACTATATACGTTCATTTTTGCATCATAAACATCATAGAATACAAACTCTGGGTCTCTGAAAACCGAAATAAAGAACAATTACCATTAAATGATTTGTCATTGATTCGGTTAATAGATATTTGAATGTCAAATATTTTACAACAGACTTAGCCTAAAAATCTAAGCCAGTTTGATTCAGTCACTAGGATAAATCTGATGTTAAGTTGTGACTGAAGAACTAGTATTCCAAGGCAAACTTCAAAATCCGTAAATATAAAAAAATCTTTAAAGCGCCGAAAACGCAATATTGCCATTAGGCGTGTCCTAGCCTTGTGAATACGGGCTTAGTAAACTAGGCTACAACAGACTAGTTCAACAGAGAGTGCTTAAAATACTATCATACATTGAAAGACTTTTTCTAGTGATAATCATGGGTAGAAACTACTTTCAATACATGGAACAACTTAAAACCTGCCGCTTAAACGTGTTAACATAGTTTGGTTTCAAAGCAAAAAACACTGCAGTAGTCAGAAGATGAAATATTGTCCGGGGGTCGAGCAATGAGATTATAACCGTGGGCTAGAGATAGATTATCAACCTTTGCCAGGGAAGCAGAAGTGATACGTTAAATTTCAGAGTTTTTGCATAAAAACTAACACCTGCTGATACTAAATCATATTTTTGATATGGTATTAGTGTGACGTAGATCCTTCAGCAATATCTTTTGGAGGAGAAGTCTTACTTTTTATCGGCTTTACTTGCAATTCGACGAACATCGGTTAAATATCGATTCATTGTCTAAAATTAAAAGTAAAAGTAAAGATGTGATTAACATTAACAATGTGCGGTTACAACGAAAAAGGTTTTTACGATTCAAATTATCTCCAGATGAGGATCGATGCGATCAACTTTTTCTCAAAATATTAAAATGTGTTATACTAGCTTATTACTATCCCAACGCGCGATTTTTTATCACTCGGTGTGGAGGAAAAAGCCTTGGTCGCCTGGTACAGGCAAGGGTTATACCTAATATTTGGATGCTACAATTTCAGTTGCTCTCGCTCTCACAAGAAGGAAAAACAGGCCAAATAAAAAGGGAATTTGTATGGCTATTAGCCAGTTTATGTAACGGAGGATATCGAAAGCGACGGTAAGCGAATTCGACGCAAAACAAAGTCGATAGTTGATGCAACGCTCTATATCGCTTTTGCTCACTTAAAAAGACGTAGGTATTTTGGTGTTTTTACCGTCGTCGAGCAAAGTGGACGGCGATTTTGGCGACATGTTAACTTTGCTTTATACCGTCTCCTTCGATTTATCTCGAATACATAAACTCGCTGTTACCTCTTCGAAAGCAGCGAGTAGTTTATGATCTTTAGTAATAAGTTGTTGACTTCTCGGTTCTTTGGATAAATGTTCGATCCATGAATCAATATGATCATTGTCTACGCTCTAAACAAGAATGTTAAATATCTTTCATACCAAATCTGTTATTTAATGCTGCAAAACGATACAAATTGCTTAGCAACATCAACCAATTTCCCCTAGTTTCATCAGGAACTTCATTAAAATAAAATAAAATAATAAAACTTTCTTATCTAAGTTTCTTGATTTGACTTTTTTTTTTAATTAATAAACCGACTGATGTTGGCTGTTAAAGGCCAGGGCAAACCGATCCAACATTTCATCCAACATGCCTTTTTCTGATGTTGGATGAAATATTGGACCGGTTTGCGTCGATTCAAAATTTTGGTAAAAAATGAAAAATCAAAAAAAGAAGAAAAAAATCGTGTTGGACGGTGTTGGATGAAGTTTGATCGCAATCAAACATTTCATCCAACATTTGCGGCGAGATCAAAGAAGCTCTCTCATTGAATTGTGTAATTTTTCGTGTTGGATTGGTTTGGTGGTATTTTTTTCTTTATTTTTTGAATTTGCACTTTTTTTCCAAATCATGTCGGATGATATGTTGGATCGGTTTACCCCGGCCTTGATTTTCGCTTCATCCAACGCAAGTTTTTCCATCAAACATTTCATCCAACATTGGAAAATCATGTTGGATGAAATGTTGGACTGGTTTGCCCTGGCCCTTAGTTTGCTTTTTAAAAAGTAAAAACAGAGATGACTAAATTTTAAAAATTCAGAGGCGTCCAAAACTCTTAGACAAGCAAGTGCTGTTTAACCAGGAGACTAAAAATTTCACGTTTACGCTTCAAAAACCAATTTAAACTTTCTATTTCTGGTCGAAACTAGCATTTCAATTTTCATTTGATTTCAGGTTCATTGGCGATTATTTTGGTCTCAAATTCTAATCTCACACGAGAATCAATCCGATTAGAAAACAAAATCACATACCAGACCACCTGAGAAAACTTCTACACGATTTGAAAATCCCTGAAAGATAAAAAATAATGATGAGGAAAGGAGAAGAACATGATAAATGTATGAAGCAAAAAATGGTTAAACCTTACGGGGAAATTCAGGATCATGAATGTCCTCCGGGGGAGGGAATAACTCATTGAAAAAAAAACATTCTAATGATAGTTTCGTTTTCTAGAAGAGTCTATCGTTTGAATTGAAAAATTTCTAATGAATCTATACCTTTCCAGTTAAGTTGAAAATATGTCTTGCTAAACCTTCTCCTATCACTTTAATGTTCTTCTTTAATTCTTTTGAATTGATTCTGTAGAAATGAAACATTTGAAGAAATATCAAATTTTCCTCCAGCCTATTCAATCCCCCACAAGGAGTATTAAATTTCCTATTGTTCTCAAACTCCTAAGGGATATTATAGATGTATCTTGAGAGAATCTGACTTACGCGGTCGAAAAAAATCAGTAATTCATTTTCGCGAGAAATAATTTTCTCGGTTTCGAGTTCGTAAATATTTTCGTGGGTTCAAATTTTCGTGAAAAGTGAAAATAGTTCCCTTAAAGTATACACAAATTTTGCGGTATGTATCACTTTTATCCTTAATTAAAAAAGAAATGCCGATTAATATGTATCGACATTTGATGATTGCTAGTACTTCATAGTTTTAATTGCCTTAAACTTTACTTAATTATTTTAAAAACTATATAATTTTCTACGCAAGCCTTACTCATTATCAAAGATGGAGCCTCTGTGTGTTGGCTTTGAGTGATGGGAGATGGTTCCAGCTGGCACGCGACGCAATGAGAATCTCTCGTGTTCCCATGGTAACATCTCTTCCGCCATGTTGATTTTCTTGTGAATGACATTCAATTTGCTGTTGGAGAACTGTTCAGACATCACCTGAAGGATAAAGGGACTTGTTTGTTGTAAATTGTAACAAATCAGTTTTTCTATTTCAGATTTATTTACGTTGGCAAAAAATTCTGGGTTCTATAGTACAGTAAGCACTTTTACGTCGGCAAAAGCCAAATTTGCGTTGGCATTTGCATCGGAAATGGAATACCGACGCGAATTAGAATGGCCGCAAGCGATCAATTGTTAAAGCAATGGACAGTTTTAGGTGTTCTAAAGTGACTTGAAAATTAAATGAGGGGGAAACCTGGGCACTAAAGTCAAATTGTAAAAAAGATAACAATGGAGCAGAGACGTTTTAGGGTATTTATGCTAGAGTTCGATCGGGATATTAAATCTTACCCAATATGTTAGCGGATTGTGGACGAAAACAAAAATTAATATCAATGGTAGGAGCTTAAGAAACGAGCTGCCCATTTGAAAGCACCCGTATACAAGTCAATTCGATTAGTAAAGGCAATAATGGTTGATATTTACGATCAATCAGAACTTACCTGTTGCAAGTCTTGTACTAATGCGAAACCTTGTGTTCCTTCTTTGGGTGGTTTGGAGACGTGAAGATTAAGGTCTGTTCCCTTACCAATGGCATCAATACAAAGGACGTACTCTGCTTCTGCTAACAAACTGAATTCTAAAAGTAGGGATGAAAACCGTTCCAATGCCATGTTAAAGTACATCTTTTAACATATCTTCTACCACTTGCTTACACAGTGTTTTTAAACAAAAGAAATAACGTATTTTCTCCCTTCAGTGCCGCCCGAGCACAAAAGTCTATGCCTTGTTAGCATAGAGGCGCGCGTCCTTTCTATTTATATCATAAAAATATCATTAAAGTCAGTATGTGGCCCCCAAAACGTCGATCAAATTTAAAGTTTCTCTCAAATCTAGAGGAAAAGACGTTTTAAAAAACTTTTTGCAACATGAAAAACTTTAGCATCTGTTAGCATCTGTACTTTATTTCCCAGAAGTTCTTTTTCAAAATTTCCAATTTCAACAATATTTTTCAATCGCTTAAAGATAGGAAGCTTTTTTTTAATGGCCCCCAAAACGGAGGTTTGCAATTTTAGCGATTTCTCGAGATATCTTTAAGATATGAATACAAAATTTTGACCATAGTTTTGAAATGTGATTTAGAGGGTTTTGGGCATAAATTTGCATGATAAAATTTTTACAGTATACCCCAGGTTGTCAAACGGAGGTTTGGAGCCCCCAAAACGTAGGTGTAGTTAAAATCAAATTATTAAGCCCAGTGGTAATAAGGGGAGAAACTATGAACATATTTGTGTTTTCCCTTAAACTTACGACCCAATGGATGTAAAATTTATGATTTTTATAAAATATTTAAAGATTTTCGATGATGCAAAGTCCAAACTGAAAATTTAGAAATTTTCAAATTGAGAATTTTGATTTAACAACGTCTTAATCAAGTTTCTGAAAACCAATCTCTTTTTAAAATAGTTCCATTCATGTATGGAATATGGTGTGAAAATTTTAGAAAAACCGTTTAACTGAAACTGAAAATATTTAGCTTTAAAGGTATTTTTCTCCTACATTTTGCAAAAAATGACATAATTTGCCGTTTTTGCTGATTCATCGAAATTTTTTATATGTAATATTCATTTTTTGTTATAAAATATTATTTCAAGTTGATAGGAATGGAATTCCAAGATTGTTAGCTGTTTCTTATATTTAGAATTTTCGATTTTATCAATGCTGGTTCTAGGACCCCAAAAAACTGGCTGAGCTTTAAGATGCTATATCTTTTGCCCATCCTCTAAAGTCACAGATGTATCTGCATTTTCTGAAAGGCATTAGGTGTAGAAAGTTTCCTATACCCCATTTTCATAACTTATTTTCACTATCCAAGGAGCTAGAGTGAGTTATATGCAGTTTTTATCTAATTTTGGTGTTGAAATATTTCCTTCAGACGCAAATATGTTATTTTGAAGCTGTCTCAAACCATCAAAAACATGCTCATTTTTTAGTATGACCATCATTCTCTGAAAATAAACAAAAATCGTCTAATTCTGATAAATCTACGGGTCAGAATCCTCATTTTAATGACGACCTACGTTTTGGGGGCCGTCTCCGTTTTGGGGGCCATATACCGTATATGATGCGTCCTTTCTATTTACACCATAAAGATATCATTAAAGTAAGAAAGTAATAGAAAGTATAAAAAATATTTATTTTGTACATTTGAAAAGTGCAGTAGCACGAAACTCGGAGTAGTGTACTTTTTTATTTTGTGATGAAAGATATCTTTTAATATTTTATCATTAAAGTAAGAAAGTAATAGAAAACATAATTATTATTATGATAAGAAGATATAACCCTTTTATCTAATACTGCAAGGTTGCACGTTATGCACGATATGTACGATGTACAAAAGAAAAACAATAACCTGGGAGATCGATTGCTGAAGTGGAGTGTAAGATCTACTTCTATGTCTCTCTTAAAGCTTTCTTACAGAAGAGCCCAAACGAAGTTGCTAGTTAGCTGACTAGGCTGTCATCAGAAATTCGTAACCTTTATATACACACCACAAGGCGTAAGCTCTACAGGCCGAACTATCCACATACTAATAAAGTAATAAATAAAGCAGTCATAGTAGTGTCTGGGTTTATACGATCAAACGAACTAATTTCTTACCTGACGATTCGACATTGTCTTCGATCCATTTCTTGGTTCCTTGGTAGTTGAATTTGCCACCGCCCGACAGTAAAAACAGCATGTTGTATTTTGGCTGAACTGATCTTTTCTCGTACAAACTGCAGGAAGAAAAGAGATTTATTTAAATCATAATTATGTTCAAGTTACAACATTTTATAAAATCATGCTTGCAAGAATTACAACCTGTTACATGTTGTAATAATACCGGGTGCGCCACAAAAAAGTTTCTCTCTTTGAAACTAATTTTCTCGAAATCTAAAAATTTTAAAAGAACCATTTTTATTTCATTGGAAAGAAGAAAGATAGACTTAAATTTTGATGGGTCATTTATTAAATTTGATTCATTAGATCAAAAGTCATGTCCAATTGAATAAAAATGTTACTTTCAGAAAGTGCTCGAAAACGTTAAAAATCGACCTATCAAATTTTTACTTTAAATTTTGCAATCGCAATAGCCTTTACATGATTAAGAGCATTTTTCATTAACTAAACACATAAATTTTGAAACTGAAGGGTCGAAAGGGTTCAAAATCTTCATCAAAATTAATTTGATTTAGTTTTACCGAAATTTTCCTCAGATTTTTGGTTCTAGACTGGATTAAGTCTATGTAAGGCTGAATCTACCTCGAAACCCATATTTGATGTATTTTTATGAATTCTACCAGATTTTTTGGCCTTTTTCAACGAATTTTCTTCCTTTCATTGAAATTCAACCTTCCTTTAAATAACAAAAGGTCATTTAAACAGCTAATTATCATTTTTAATGACTGAAACAAAAATTCTGATACATCATGTAATTATGCTTCTGAATAATTTGATAGGTCGATTTTTAACATTTTTGAGCACTTTCCAAAAGTAACTTTTTCATTCAATTGAGCATAACTTTTGATCTAATGAATCGAATTCAATAAATGACCCATCAAAATTTAAGTTTATTTTTCTTCTTTCCAATAAAATAGGAATGGTTCTTTTAATATTTCTAGATTTCGAGAAAATTACTTTTAAAGAGAGAAACTTTTTTGTGGCGCACCCGGTAGGTGAAACGGCAGAAATTGAATTTACAAATTAAATATAAATATGAAATTCTCCAACAATGAAAAAGAAGTCTTTTCAAAAAGTTTATTTGGCAACTACTTTTTTATTTTCTGGTTTACGGGCTTTTTGAGGTAAAATTTTGGAGAGGAGGATGGAAAAAAAATAAAAATAAAATTGACCTTTTGATTTTTTTTTATTTTCTTTTTTAGAATCTAAAATCGGAGGAAATAAAAAAATAAAATTTTATGAAATTTCCTATCGATTTTGAAAAAACATTTTGTCTCTATTATGTGAGCAACATATTCTCCAACTGTTTCCTCTTCATTTTGACACTCAAAAAATTCATCAATCTTAGTCTTTCCTTTTACAACAAATTTCAGATTGAACCATGAGTTTGCCATGCTATCTCAAGCTGCCAAGTGAGCAGTCAGAGCTCAAAAATATACAAGTTTCTCTGCAACAACTCTCACACGTGCAGAAAAAAATTTCTCTTGAAAAAAAAATCTGATCTGTTCAAAACAGTACAAAGAACAATCGTTATAATAGCAATTTTATAGGAAAAAGAAAGAGACTTTTAAAAAAGAAAAGCAGAAATGGTTTATTATTTGTTCTCTACTTTCATTTTAACAATGGTTTTCAGTTAAACAATTCAATTAGCCTTTCATCTTTCATCTTTCATCTTCTTATACCTACTCTCAAATTTCAACAGTAAAATCAGAGAAAGGATTTTAAATAAAAGAGATTATAAAAAAAGAAAGAAATGAAAAAAAAAGGAAATGGGAAGAAAATCCATTGGGGAAATTCCATTAAAATAATGGGGAAGTTCCCTGGCATTGGGGGAAGGATCAAAAGTATCTTCACAGCTGTGTTATATCATTACGATATCTAAACCCTCTCTCTCATTCTCTTCTTTTCTGTTTAAAGAAAAGTCTTCTTTTCTGTTTAAAGTAAAGTTTTTTTATTTCTTTCCTCTTTTTTGCATGTCGGAGGAGAAAAAATAAAAAAAGGTTTTTGAAATCTCTATTTTATTTTTATTTGATTTAAGCAAAAATAACATCGGCGGGGCCGTAAACCAATAAATAAAAAAGTTTTTGCCTTTCAGTGAAATATTCACATACAGTATACAGGGGAATGAATTAGAGAGTCTATCAGAATCTGTAGAGAATAGAGATAAGGCTTACTTGCTAAACAATCGCGCCAATTCCAGAAGTGCAATGACACCACTTGCAGTTGAATCAAGGCCTTTGGACAGTTTCTGAAGATGCGAAAAGATTGATTTATAAATAGATTGAAATAAAAATTTCAATTATAAGATTTAATGAATGATTATTGCTATAGTGACAGTCCAGGACAGTCGTATTATTTTCCAAATAAATCGTATACACACAAGTTTTGTGGACCCATTGGGCTGGCATTGAAAACTGTATTGTTTTGCCTTTACCAGAGGGACTGCATACTTCAAACCTGCCCACTTAAAAGTTTTTATTGCTATTTTTGAAACAAAATTCTCTGTTCCAAATTCAAGATATGATTTTGAATTTAATTTTTCAAATATAATTTACTTACAGGGACAACACCGAATGAATCGTAATGGGTAGTGACGACCACTGTTGGTAGTTGATCTTCCAGCCCTTGACCTGTTAATTTTCCCTACAAAAAAATAAAAGAAGAATAAAAACATCAAACAGAACATCACTCAAATAATGGGAAGAATTTTTATAATCGGAAATAATGTGACCAACAAATCCAATTTTGTTTTCAGAGCTGTTGAGCTTTGAAATAGAAAAGATGTGCATAGATCATTAAAAAAAATCAATTTCTGGCAGATGACAGCAAAACCAAAAGATCGAATTTTAATGAGTTCCCTTAGAAGGTGAATTTTCGAACAAAACAGACACATAGTCAATTGCACTAAAAATTGCATATCATGAAAGGCTTGCTTAAAGGTTTTGTTTTTAAATAAGAGTGGTGTCGTTTGTTTACTCATCAATTTTGATTTACAAGTTTTTTCACATTCAATTAACACAGATGTGGAACAAGATTGGTCAGAAAGAGGGAAAGAAATATTTTTTTGCTTATATCAGCATAATATAACAATATATGGAACATGGTGTTTCATATGAAATGGGAAAACTTGTGTAAAAATAAAACCTCTGAGTTCACTTACAGCTAAACTAATGATGGGAAAATCATTGAGTTGTTTAGATTCTCCTCCATCAGTTGCAAAATGAAATGAGTTGGCAACTGCTACTGACGTCATCGCTAAATAAATAAAGATAAAGATTTTTTTTTTGTAAGAATGAGACCCAAACTTTCATTGTTTTTCATTTGGCTTTTGATAACTTTTTCCATTTAAGTTATCAGGTCGGGGGTGGTCGGTATTGAAATTTCAAACAACTTAGTTGTCATTGATTTTAATTATCACATGTTTTACTTGGACCTAAAAGTTCCTAAACCCAACAGTATTGCCTCTATCTAATTTAATGGGATAGAATTTCACGAAGAGTCCCAATGTAGTTTTGGAAAGGTCTTATACGCAAAATATATTTGAAGAAAACTTAAAAATGTAAAATAAACTACTTTTTAAATGTTAACTGGCATCAAATAAGCGCTAATCGCTAATTAAAGTCCCATTAAAGTCATCTCTTGGGAGACATTACTTTACTAGTTTTCATGACAACATAAAATGAATCTGTTACCTGTAGCTGTGTGATATGGGCATGGGAAAAAATGAAGCAGAGGACTGGCTGAGGCTTCAACCATACAAAACGTAAAATGCATTTAAAACATTTACCTTTGAAGGCAGATGGTGCAGCATAGCCACTTGCAGTTGAAGTGATTTCTTCGTAAAGATTTAATGCATCTTCTGTTTCATACGAAAAATACACAGGGATGGGAACTTGTGTTTCAAGGAGATCAATCTCCAATTGCTTCAAGTTCTGAGAAAAAAAGAAAAGAAAGACTCACGTGTGTCCAAAAAGGCTTGTGAAGTCGGAAACTAATTGAGAGAGAGTGTTGCAGATATGCTAACAGTTCTCGCCTGAGGTAAGATAATAGCATTATTGCTAAAAATTAAGTAATCGGGAGTTTGGTAAATGCTGAAACTTGATTTTTATTTGGCATTTTAATTGTTTGAAATCTTCTTTAAAACAAGATACCTGAAGATTCTCTTCTGATATGCTACTCAATTCTTTTGGAATTAGAATGAGCAAGCCACTTAGACCATCATTAATTGCTTTATTAATAATGTCTATGTTGACTTTTATACCACGGACAACAGCACACCGCCTGATAAGGTTATCTGCAAGAATTGATCTTGCTTCCAAATTGATTGCTGCTGCTCTTGAACCTATGGGAAAGAAGAAAATTTTAGAGTTGCGCTTGGCAATGAGTTTTTGAAAATGTACCAAGCAAAAATTCAAAAATTCTATAGTCACAATGTAGCACTACCATGAGAAATTACCTAAATTTTGAGCCATAAATGGAAGAATTTGAACCAAGCCAACCTTGAAAACTAATTTGAAGACGGTTGTAACTTCTTCATAAAAACAAAAGACAGACACATCTGGACTTATTTTGTACTTTCCAGTCTCTTGTTCGTTGTTTTTCTGACTTTCTGGGACTTTGTGAGTTTTTTTTTGTTTTTCAACTGATTGAATGATTTACCGAAAGATCGCCACCGATGGGATTCGAACCTACTAAAAGCAAAGTTCCGCTGATCAGAAACCCATCACCCTATTCAATGCGCACCAGATTCATGCCAAAGATCGTTTCTAACAGCTATTTATATTGTAAAAACTACAGACCATATTATATTAAGAGAAAATCGCAAATAAGTGCTTGTTTCGAGCTCCAACCCTAACTTAACTTATAATAACCCAAATCCTAAACAATTTGATACATAACCACACCCAAACCACACTCACACCCAACCCTACTATAGGTTGTCTGTAGGTCCTGACACTATTCCTGCATGCCGGATTCGAAAAATATATTTGTGTTTTTTGCTTTCATGAAGAAAGCTTTGTGTTCATCACCTTTGAACACAACCCTGCCAACGCACTGGACTTTACAAACACCGGAAAAGCAAAGTTTGATGTCAGCAGGAGGATTATTTCTAACACCAGACAATCTCTGCGTCCAGTACGCATTATTTTCTGGTGTTCAGAAATTCGAAAAATTAACACCGGAACACTGGACAAAAGATTTCCGGTGTGGCTGAGGGACACTTTTTGGCACTGAACAAAACACCAGACTGTCCGGTGCGTTGACAGGGTCATATTTGAAGAACAACTTCCTAAGAAAAAGATCTACGGGGGAGGAGACACCCACCTATTTCTATTTGGTTGAGTCGCAGAAGGCATTCAGTACAGACAAGTATCAATATTTGAGGTATTACAAAAATTGCTATTTTTGATGCATTTTTGCCGTAATCGCTTTTGTTTTTAACACGAGCTTAATCATCAAATTCTCTAAAGTTAAAAAATTGTCAAAAATTGATGAAACTCTAAATTTTCTCCTTCACTTTCATTGTTGTTTAGTCAGCCATCTTTAATATCGCTACGGCTTCGCTCAGTTTACATTCTAAAAATAACAGAGATAATTTCTAAACTTTTTTTCCGAAAGTTGGGTGAATTAATTATCTCCGTAATCATACTCAAAAGAATAGCGGCATTTCAAAGAAAAAAGACCAACCGTCTGCGAAATTCAAGGGCCGCGCGGACCGTCTAAACAAAAGGAACACGATATAAACATTGGGTCGTTTGTTTTGGTTAAAATTATTCTAAAAAATAGCGAAGTGAATACTTTAGGTATGCGACTTTAGCAGATCTTTTACAGTTTTAGTTGATAAAAGGAGGAAAAGAGATATGGAAAGTAACATGTATGGAATAAACGTCTCAAAAATCGATATTTTCTGGTGAAAAGAATTGATATGTGGTGAGTTGACCCCTAAAGAGATTTTCGACCCTTCCTTAACGGCACATGGTCGACCCCCTCCCCCCCTTAACGGCCAAATGCCGTTAAAAAATTCGAAAGTTGAATGTCGACGGCCCCTAAATTGCAAACCTCCGTTTTGGGGGCCATTAGAAAAAACTACCTATCTTTAAGCGATTGAAAAATATTGTTGAAATTGAAAAAATTGAAAAAGAACTTCCAGGAAATAAAGTAGAGATGTTAGAGTTTTTCATGCTTCAAAAATTTTTGTAATTAACTTCTTTTCCTCTAGACTTGGGAGAAATTTTATATTTGATCGACGTTTTGGGGGGCACATACTGTATGCATTTTGTTTAATTTAAAGTTTTCAAGTTCCAATTAATTGTCTTGGGATTTTGAACTTGATTCCAGGTAACTCACATCCTTGTTGTTGCAAATACATCTTTATAATAGATAGATGATGATGATGTTGTTTTTTCTGAAAGCTTGATTTCATAGTGTGTGACTGAAACTGTCTAGCAAAAGGTCTATGGTTTAGAAAAAATCTTACCAAATTTAACACCATTCAAATCAAACTGTTGAACTCTGAATACTGGAAATTCATGGGAGCAAGCAGCTGGTGCAGTGAACATCAAAATTGGAATGACCATCAAAATACAAACGGAAGAAGGCATACTTTTAAAAAACTCAAAAAAATTCTCAGTCTCTAAAAACATTGTCAACGCTGTTTTCAAAGTTTGTATCAAACTAAGGAGATATGAAATGATTTGTTTTGTCTTTATTGCCCCAGACACTAGGACCAGACGTATGTGATGTGGGCTGCTGTTCTGCTCGAAAAGTGCAAGCAAGTGCGAAAACATGAATTGAATAAAAATGGTAGATACTTACAGCGTGGAAGGCATGTTTAAATTAGAAGGAATACCGGTGTATTTTCAATGAGATTCCGAAAGAGTTCCGTATATCATCGCAGCTATAGGCACACTGTTTATGCATAGTCATTTTCTTATGCCTATGGTTTATGTTATCTCTTGACAATGAAGTATAGGCCCGAACCCGGTCCGAACTACTAGTATATCGGTAAAAATATATTGAGAATTTTGGTTAATTCCTCGTTTTTAGCAATTTAAAGAAGTTCGGGAAAGTGGCTTTTTATGGGGCGCCATTATTGTGGACAATATTCGAAGCTCGAATTATATATGCTAAACTTCATTTCCGTGGTCATTTTTTACATATATATTCTAAACTCTCAAATATCTATAAATTTAGATAAAGGAGATTTTTTTCTAGCCCTGCCCTTCGGGCTTATACTTCATTGTCTCTTGCATTTAAAGTTTGTCCAGAAATTTTTTTTCGATATCTCACTACTCAACGGAAGAAATCCGACAAATTTTTCGGAAAAACTCTTCCAACTAACATTGAACAAGAGGGACAGAGGGTGCGGGGCTTACCGTGAGTATCACAGCTCGAAAATTATCGATAATATTTTCTCTGATGAAAACTTGCCTCTGCTGGTACTCAGTGTTAAAACTAAAAATTATGGACCTTCAGACCTTATCGGAGTTTTTGATTTTTCTAAAAAAGCGATGCATTGTGGGATTGTTTCGAGTGTATTACAATAGAATTCCCTCAAGGAATTCCTAAGAGGTTTCTATTGTATTACACTCGAAACAATCCCACAATGCATCGCTTTTTTAGAAAAATCAAAAGTTCCGATAAAGCCTATAAATTATGGACAATTACATAACTTTCAAAAAGTCCGCTAGGCAAGTCAAACGATTTTCTAAGCATTGGTTGGTTTATTTGGCTCAATTACTTTACATCATTGTTTTTACCGGGTCTAGAGGGAGGGGGGTACTTAGGCAAAATGGGCTCCTCAAAGGGTCATAAATTCTTGAAATTTGCGGACTAAATTAAAATTTGAACTCCTGGGGAAATAGTTTCTTTAAGGATGTCAAAGACGTCGAAAAACTGTAAATCCAGTCTCTTGTAAGGGTCAATCTTCAAACTTTAGCCCAGACATACCCGTCGTCTTGCAAACCTAGTGCCCCCCCCCTGCCCGATCATCCCTGCCCGAAATTTTACATATTTTTAGCTCATTCCGGGGCGAACAAAACCAAATTTTGGTCATCTTTATAGATTTCAGCCAGTCATCGTTATAAAGTATAGAATTTAAAAGCTCCCCCACCCCTAACTGGCTATAGCACCTGAAGAAGATGGAAACAGTGATTAACATTTACAGGTTTCTCATGCTATCTTTCTCTATTTGTTCAAAATAAACTTTCACAAATTAAAAAAAAAGAATATTCTAAAAAATGAATATCCTTTAAAATTTACAAAATGTCAGACTAACTGATGATGGTTCGAGGCTAATAAATTAAAGCTTTTCTACGGGAATAAAAAGAGCTTATTTTAGGCAGTGTCTTCACGCTGATTCAGATAAATTAAAGCTACTTTTTTACGCAACGATATCCTGCAAACAAGTGAAAGGCCGAAAGTTGTTTCGAGATGTGACCTCACATTCTATTGCAAAGTTGATTTCAAACAAATTTACAATCGAATGTTTTGATTCTAAGATAGAAAACGTTCAATTTGTTATCAACATAAAACCATTCGAGGCCCGGAATTCCCGAGTTATTTTTTCCGAGTTAAAAAAACCGAGTTAAAAAAAACCCGAGTTATCCCGAGTTATGACGTCATTTTTGGAATTTAGTGACGTCATTTTTCATTTCATAACTCGGTTTATTTTGCTTCCTTTAACTTTCCGAGTTATTTTCCATTTTTTAACTCGGGAATTTTTGCTTCCTTTAACTTTCCGAGTTATTTTCCATTTTTTAACTCGGGAATTTTTGCTTCCTCTAACATTCCGAGTTATTTTCCATTTTTTAACTCGGGAATTTTTGCTTCCTTTAACTTTCCGAGTTATTTTCCATTTTTTAACTAGGGAATTTTTGCTTCCTCTAACATTCCGAGTTATTTTCCATTTTTTAACTCAGGAATTTTTGCTTCCTTTAACTTTCCGAGTTATTTTTCATTCTTTAACTCGGGAATGTTTTCTTCCTTTAGCTTTCCGAGTTATTTTTGAATTTTTAACTCGGGAATTTTTGCTTCCTGTAGCTTTCCGAGTTATTTTCCATTTTTTTTGGCTTGTAAAAACAGCCAATAGTTCCAATAAGGGTCACAAAATCCCGAAATAATCAGTTTTTTCCTCAATTTTTGCGGCACATACCCCGTCAGCTCGCAACCCTAGTATCCCCGGGGCTTCTAAGCCGAACGGGTCTTACACGATCCCTCCATTGTTTTTCAATAACACAGGGATATGCCAAGCCAAGGGCGACTTTTCTGCTTCTAAAAATTTTCTCACGAAAATTTAGTGTTCATTCATTCGCTTACGTTACGTTTATTCTTTGTACGTGTGACAACGAGTGACGAAAAACTCGACTAGCAGTTTCCTCGTTGCTTAAGTAAAATTTTCCAGTATCTTTCACTTCACATTGCGCAGAATGGGGCGGGTTTGATGTTCAAATTATTTTTATAAAAAGACGGGGGTAAACATTCGAATAACAATATACCTTCAGGTCAACATTTAAAGACTTTCCACTTTGAAAAAGTAGCGTATTTGACCCCCGGAATGTTTTTTACCCGCAAGTCTAATTAGAGCCTTATGACACAAAAAGATTCGATTCATAATTCGAATGTTTTGCAAAGGTCACATGCGTGCGGGAAACTTATTCACTTGTTTGTTGATTATTCATTTTATTAAGCAAGTTAAGGTTTTTCTAGTTGGTAATGGATGGTTATGTCTTTGATTTAGGTTGGTATGGGATCAATAGATTAAAACTGTTTTTTTTATGAAGAAAAATAACTCGGAAAGCTAAAGGAAGCAAAAATTCCCGAGTTAAAAATTCAAAAATAACTCGGAAAGCTAAAGGAAGCAAAAATTCTCGAGTTAAAAAATGAAAAATAACACGGAAAGTTAAAGGAAGCAAAAATTCCCGAGTTAAAAAATGGAAAATAACTCGGAAAGTTAAAGGAAGCAAAAATTCCCGAGTTAAAAAATGGAAAATAACTCGGAAAGTTAAAGGAAGCAAAATAAACCGAGTTATGAAATGAAAAATGACGTCACTAAATTCCAAAAATGACGTCATAACTCGGGATAACTCGGGTTTTTTTTAACTCGGTTTTTTTAACTCGGAAAAAATAACTCGGGAATTCCGGGCCTCAAACCATTCGAAAGAGTATCAGTGAAAAGTGAATTTTCCAATCTGCAAACCATCTTCACTTATGTTATAGGCATGAAGAAAAAACTTACAAGAAAACTTTCCCCGAAGAAATTTCCCAAAAGATTCCTTCCAAAGTTTTACTTCCTTAAGGTGCGATGATAAACGATGTTTCTTTTCCCCAATACCATCATGGCCCACATTTTCATAATCTCACAACAAATTTCGACATTCAAAGTCAGTTACATCATTACTGGCTCTTCCACGTCGATGGCGCCGGAAGTCCAGTTACTCGTCCTCATCATCATCACTAGCACTATCATCACTATATATGGAGATCGAACCCAATGCACCCATAAATCCTTTCGATTTCTGCTTGTCTGCTTCTTCAGCTGAAAAAAAGGGTAAAAATAATGAATACATCCACCGTAGACCTTTTCATAAGTTATATCGCGAACATCACTTGGCTCGTTTTGAAACGTCATAACGACTTATAATTAGCAATTAGTATATGTAATCGTCAGCCGTGCAAAATTACTCGAATCTGATTGGTTTAGAGGAGTGCAATTAATCGTTAATTGCACTATTACCACTTTTTGCACTCTTCGGCGAGGGGACACTTTTGTCCCCTTATTCTTTTCTCTCCCAAGTCCTGTGTCAGAGACTTTTTTTTACTATATAATAAAAAACAAAGACAATTTTTCTTCGATATAAAAAAGAACAAAGACATTTTACGTTAAAATAGCTTCTTTTAATTGAAAACAAAGAAAAATTACACTGCAATGTTTTCTTTTTAAACACAAAAGAAAAAAAGGAGGTTTTCGAATGTTTATATTATGACGATTACCTCGGAATCGTATGTTTTGTCGTGCAATTAACGATTAATCACTCGTAACAAAGGAGAAAATACCGAAGAAATGCAATAAAAATGCTTCGAAAAACCATTTAATGAGGGAAGGAGAGTGAACAATAATATCATTACTGCGGGCATAGCTAGTACACGAGAAATCGGCAAAAATCTGTTACTTGTATATCCAGTGTATAATAAATCCTTGGTGAGCCGGTTTGCGGACGGGGTTAAAGAACTTAAAAGAAAAATCCTTTTCTCCTTTTTTTAAACCTTTATTCTATCATCAGTGAACATCTTTTATTCAATTACTCTAATATTTAAGATGGCCGTTTATCTTCCACTATTACCAATCAGAATTATTTTTAAGGAACAGAAAAAAAACATACACTAACTAAACTGAAGATAATAGGATAAAAAATTATTTTTCTTTCATATTTTTTCAAATAATAAAGTGTCCGGAAAAAAAGTAATGAGTTCGAACATGATTCTGAGTAGAAAGTTGTTGTGTGTGTTTAACAAAATGTAAGAAAATATATACCAACACAATAATTTCAAAAACTTTCTTTGAAATTTTCTTGACGTTAAAGTTATTGAGAGTTGTTTTTTGTAAAGTTATTCATAAAAGATGCCTCGTGACAATTAATATGACACAGAGAGAAACTTTGATAACCATTGCAAATTTAGTGAAACATACACAAAAACTTTCTTATACAGGAACTTTCTTTCTTTAGAAGTCGATACATTTTTTCCGGACACCCTGTAGTAAGTTACCCCCACTTGTCATTTTTTTGAAAATGTTCAATATTTGTGTAACGAGGTTTGTAACTTTGGAAAGCATCATTTAAGCATGCTTCTTTTAGTGTGACCAAAAGTGTGAGTTTTAACATCAATAGCATATTGGTAGCCCTCACCGCGTGCTTTTGAGCAAAGTTAACTAAGCCCGTATTCACAAGGCTGAGACACACGGCTTATGGCAATATAGCGTTTTCAGCGCTTTAAAGATTTTTTATATTTACGTATTTTAAGTTTGCCTTGGAATACTGTTAGTTATTCAGTCACAACTTACCATCAGATTTATACTAGTGACTGAATCAAACTAGCTTAGATTTCTAGGCTAGTGTTTATTATGAGCAAAGCATTCATTTTTGCACCTTAGATAAAAAACTAACCTTCTCTCCTTTGTGTGATAGGGGTCACTTTTCTTGGCAGCAGGCTGGGAATGGCAAATCCGTCTTTGTCTTTTGACAAGGGTGGTGGGCGCACGAAGGAATCCGTGGGCGAATTTGTGGCGTTGAACTTTTCAGCTATGGAAAACGCTCTCTCCTTCAGTTTCTGTAATAAAGAGAAATTTTATGCGATTTAATGTAAAATTTCGAGCCCCCGGCAATTACCTACAAAACAGCGATGCCTGGAATTAAAAACATCAAAAGTCCATTAAACTTTAGGGGGCTAAGTCTCAGGTCCCGTGAAAACTTTTATAGGATTAAACGAAACCTGTTCTATTTCAAAGTTTAGTATATAATTAGAATTTTTTGAGAAGAGTCAAATTTTTTAGGCACGGGAAATTTTTTTGTGACCAAAATAGTGACGCCATAGGCAAAACTGTAAGGGAAAATAAGAGGTAGAGAAATAGCTTATTTTCAAAAGTAAAAATAAACGAAAATGATTGGTACCATCTGAAAAAAAATAAAAAAATATCGAATTTGGCCAGTTTTTCTATAAAAACACGCCAAGCAGCCAAAAATTTCATGTCTAAACACACATATTTTTCAAAAGTAAGACCTCATGAGTAAAAATACATCTATCTCATAAAGAAATTGAGTAATTTGACTAAAGAACATTGATGTATGCTTATCTATAGTGATTCTTATAGACAAACATGCGTTTTTTGCAAAAATCTGCTTAAGCCATCTTTTACCTATGATGGTACCCTACTTTCATGCAAAAACCCGTTTTCTAGTCGTTTTTTGGCCCAAATTTGCCACAATTTTTTTTTTTGAAAATCGGGCTCCTTCACATTCGAGGGTTTATAGTTACATAGTTACATATCTCTGTGCAAAAAAATCAGAAAAAACTAATGAGTCAATCTCGAGAAAAGTTGATAACGAACGGACGGACGGACGGACGGACAGAGGTTAATTTAAAGAACCTCCACCCCACCGGGGTAGGTCTAAAAACATACCGACGTCAGTACGATCAAGTCAAGACGATCAAGATTTGACGTCAAAATCACAGTAGAGCTGACAGTTAGTTGGTCTTAAAGCAGCTGTAAGTATTTTTTTGTGTGTTTAGTCAGAGATTGTGTTCAGATTTTTTATATCTTTCTAAGATAAAAAAGTTACACCCCTGCGAAGTAGGTCTATTTTGGCTATTTTTTTGGTCATTTTTAACCGTTTCAGCAATACTTCAGCAGGGGTGGCTTAAAGCCAGTATATCTATTCATGAGTCTGTTTGCTTTTTCTGCAAAAACATTACACAGCCCCATTAAATTCATTCCAATTCTTATTCGACACTTTGAAGTCAAATCATTGTAAACTCTCTGGTCAGTAAAATGTTTTATTAAAATGAAGACATTGCAGTGTTTAATCAAACAATTAAGTTACGTCACGCGCTATCTTTTTCTTTTTTTTTTTTTTTTTTTTTTTTTTTAATTCTCTTTTATCACCAAAAAACAGTTGGTATATATTTTACAAGTTCCTCTACTCTGCTATATATAATAAATATATATATAATACAATATATATACAATATAATATATATTTTCGTTTTTGATTAAAAATTTCATTTAAAAACAGAGAGTAGCAGTAATAAGATCTCACTGAAATTGAAGGATGGGATGTCCGCTTGCCCTCTGTGGAGAAGGACCGGTCTTACTAAGCGGGGCCTATCCGGTGTTCGGAACCGGTCCATCCTCCAAAAGAGCCAAAGTTGCGGACCTCCCGATATAGCCGAGCTGGCCACTAAGAAGAGCCAGAACTTAGGAGTTAGAAAATTTCGGACCTAGACGGACAGAAGATTAGCAGGATGTAAACAAACCATCCACAAAAAACACACAAACCAAAAACAACGAAATAGGCGAAAAGCAGGAAGTGGAGTGGAGTGTAGTGATTGGAAGCTAGATTAAATTAGGGCTTGGTCCTCAAGGTTATAGGGTCATATCAAAAAGGAATTAATTTCAAACATTATCACTATATCTATATAATAGATTTTAAGATAAATAAAATAAATTAAATTTCTGAATTATTACCAACACATAGAAGCAAAGCTAGGCTGAGGGACTGAGGTTGCAAAAAAATTGGTTTCCTCTGTAAAGAGTACTCCCCTTTGATGATTGGTTAAATAACTGCAATCTTTATGAAAGCTCGGCGTTTTTGAAGCAGCGATTCAGACCACAGATCTGTAAAGCCCGAAGGGCTAGATTTGCGGCTTTTATCGAAAAGCGAAGCCTAGGTTTGGAAGGATTTCCTACCAAAGTCACGTGACTAAAATATGCAATTTCACCGGTTTGAGAGATGTGAAATAGCGTTTGCCGCCTACTTTTTTTGATCTCGCGCTCCGAAAACAATTAAAATGCTAGATCCTATCCATCGGCACGAAATTTAAAAAGTCAAATTTTTGCTTCACTTTTTTTTGCTGGAGAAAGCTTAAAGTTGCCTATCTAGCCCTTCGGGCTTTACAGATATCTGTGATTCAGACCTCGGAAAACGTAATGTCAATCTGGCTTTAATTACTTACTTTTTATCGCATTTACGATCGATTAATCTCTTCATTACACGTTTTTTTATAAGAACATTTTACGGCTTTAAACTCAAAAAGTTAAGAACATTCAAAGGCTTAAAATTTTTTGGATATTCATATATAAAGAAAAGTGCATATGAATGTACATTGCAATTGTTGTGTTAAGAAATATAGGGAGCTTTGTTTGAATAGATGGCTCTAGAAGAAATGGTGCAATGGATTGTCGAACAGAAAAATGCTTGTTTGACAATCTGTTTTCTAAGAAAGATTTGAAGTGAGTTATTACTTAGGATTACATTAAGTAAACGTTCGTGTTCATATACCAGTTTAAAGCTTGTTTTAGTGAATCACAATAATCATGTCATTTTTTTGTCCCTAGAATCGGCATACACGTTTTTTACAAGAACAAAATATATAAGAACATAAGGCTTCGATGACCGAAATGTTAAGAACAAGTCAAGAACATTTTAAGGCTTATATACAGACTCTAAAATGACCGATTTCCCAATTTCTTAAGAAAATTGATAAAAATGCTGGAAATGGCGAAATTAAGAACATGTTAAGACCATTTTTAGGTTTAAAGCTCACAAAGTTAAGAATATCTTAAGGCTTTAAGAATTTTGGATGCTCTTATAAAAATAACGTGTATTTATCTAGAATTTCGAATTTACCATTTCGAAAAAAAATTCAAAACTCACTTTGAATTTAGTGATTGACAATTCAAAATTTTCCTTATAAAAAGCCTTTCCTTTAGATTGTTTTTTTGCAGATTCCAGCACTCTGTGTCAAGTTGTTTTTCTCTTTTGTAATTTGTTTATTTTAAATAGAATGTCTGACGAGAGGTGTATCTTAAAAACGTATATAAGTCTAGAAAAGCCACGAAGAGGAGCGTTTTTAAAAAGCTTGTGTAAAAATTTATTGCAACACAAGAGTGGATTGAGATTACAACTGAAAACAGGAGTTGAGGTTTCACGGATTTTAGACGTCTATTGCTTTTTGAGATGTATGTTAACATTAGGGACCTTTAGCATCTAGGACGGCGACTTTGAAAAAGTACGGTAAGATTGTACAAAAAGAAACCCCTTCAGGGATGGGTATAAGGATCACAGCTAGGTTCTATTCTTTTCGTATCAATTTTCTCATGATAATAGTTAATTTTGATAGGGTGACTAATGGAAGTTTTTAAATCTCAAGACGACTTGAAAATTATTTTTTGTCGTTGCCTTTGGGACAAAGACGGTAAAGGAAGAGTACCGCAATAGTTTTAAATGATATGAATCCCTCGAGAATTATAACGTCGTTTTTTACAAAATCTTGACTAAATTCAAATTTGTCCATGTGATATTAAATCAATGTGAAATCGGATAAAATTTGCCATTTGATTTTAAGATTTACTTCACGTCCTCATTCAAGTCGCCGTCCTAGATGCTAAAGGTCCCTATTATCTGCATGAGACTGGGGGAGCAATTAACACACTTCATTTCACATTTAGTACATACGTCTCAAGCATAAAATGGCATTTTTTGTGAAAGGAGTGAGCCTTACTTTAGGGTAATTGGACAATTTCTGATTGAAAATGCTCTAAAAATGGCATTCTTAGTTGGGTAGCAAAATTCCATGATGGCAATATTCTTAGCATATTCTTAATTTTTTGGCTATTTTCATCATTGACATTCTTATAAAGTATATTCTTATAAAAAACGCGTGTATCCCCGGTGAATAATCAGGGAATTGTCCCCGGTGACAAGTCAGGGTTCTAGTCTAGAGTCGAGTCTAAAAAATCGAACAAGTGAAATTGAGGTTTCTCAAATTTTTTTTTTAATTTCACACAAAACTCTATTCATAGTTCGTTCCCCCCTTTCTCACATTCTCTATAATGAAAATTGAACAGGAAAGAATAGACGATATCGGCTTAACGTGAAAACTCAGATTTGACCGCCGAATATTGCCCACAATGCTTTGCGCGGAAAAAAATTCACGGTGAATTTTTTTCCGGATTACATTTTTATTAGAAGAAACTTGAAACTTAAAATTGATTTATTTTTAGGCTTATAAAACTGAAATTTTATAACGAAAGAAGGAAGTCTTAGTTAATTGTGAATCTAAGCCTCCCCAAAGATGTTTCCTCGGATTACAAATGCCTTCTTGTTCATATGTTTGGCTGCCTGTCAGGTAAGAAATAAATACACTTTTTAACGAGTTTCAAAAGTAACCCTTTAAAGGTTTTGTTTTAAGATAAGAGTGATATCGTTTGCTTACTCATTCACAAGCTTTTTTCAC
This sequence comes from Clytia hemisphaerica, assembly GCF_902728285.1. Classification (NCBI taxonomy): domain Eukaryota; kingdom Metazoa; phylum Cnidaria; class Hydrozoa; order Leptothecata; family Clytiidae; genus Clytia; species Clytia hemisphaerica. Next base: position 81,220 of record NW_027103811.1, read on the forward strand.
ATTGGATTGACACGGATGTGGAGCAAGATTGGCCAGAAAAAGGAAAAGAAAAACATTTTTTTGCTTATATCAGCATAATATAACAATAGGCAGACACTGTCCTGATTTGAAATATGTTTCTGATATGAAACGGGAAGACTTTTATAAAAATAAAACCTTAAAAGACTCTTAAACAGTAGAATATTTATTTTAAAGGGTATTATTTGAACATTTCTCTCAAAGTGCCAGTTTTGGGAGGTCCAGCATTTTCCAAATCCACGCCAACGTTCCAACGTTCATCTAATGTTCACAACGTCCATAAAACGTTAGATGAACGTTGAAACAACGTTTTATGTCAGCTGGGAAAGTTTAATTTTCACCATTCAAGGTTCAAGTAGAAGGTACTAGAAGAGAAGCTGGTTATTGTTTCAACTATGCAATGATTCCAGGGAGCTCGATTTGGAAACAGTACAATGGCCCAGCAAAGCCGATAACAGATGAAGATCAATATGAGCTGTTGAATAAGACATGTCCATATCTAATGACAGGTATATAAGAATGGTGTAAATCCATTTCATCATGAATATTCTTAACTTTTTTTGGGAAAATCATCCTAAAATATTCTTACAGCATTCTTAGGGTAGGATCCTAATTCAGACTAGATTTCACATTTAGTACATATGTCTCAAGCATAAAATGGTATTTTTGTAAAAGGAGTGAGCCTTACTTAGAGGTAATTGGACAATTTCTAATTGAAAACGCTCTAAAAACGTTATTCTTAGCTTGAGTAGCAAAATTCCATGATGGTGATATTCTGAGCATATTCTTAATTTTTTGGCTATTTTCATCATAGACATTCTTATAAAGTGTATTCTTATCAAAAAAACGTGTAATGTTTCAGGTATATGAAAAACAACCTTTTGGTCTCAGAATGATTTGTTCCATAGTTTAGTTTTTTATCGAATATTATGAAACTACAAAAAATAACATTTAAGGACAAAACAAAGCCAACCCAACATTTATCTCTCAGGGATATAAAACAATACAATCCACAATTTTTTCGATTAGAGAATATTTGACACACAACTGAACTAGCGAAAAGAATGATGGTAAAAGCCCCTGGGGGGGGAGGGTACTAGGGCAAGATGGGTTACCGGGATGCTCCGCTGGTCAGGGTACCTTTTTTAACCTCCACGAGTCCCAGGTAGGGTCGCAAAAACACCAAAATAGAAAAATCAGTCCCTCGTAGGGTGCCTATTTTTGGAAAATTTGGAGAAAAAGTAGAACATTTGAGAACATTTTGGAATTTCAGTCCCATTCAGGGTCACTTTTTTCGCAAATTTCGAGTCCCACGTAGGGTCCATTTTTCGAACCTCAGCGGAGCACCCCCGTCGGTCGACAAGGGTAGTACCCCCCCCGGGGTAAAAGCTCAAAACAAATGTTCGAATGCTACCACTATCCAAGCTTAATGTCAAAACTGTCACTGAGTATACACCCATCTAACCAATACCTAAATAGCCATTTCCATCCGAAATACTCAGTATGAAAGATAAATCAAATAAAATGACAAATCCATTGAAATGACAAATCCGATACCGATATTGTAACAAATATCGGGCGAGATTCTGCCCCATCCCATTCAAATCTACAATCATGGTTGAAATAAATTGAGAATTCAAGGTCATAATATTTGAGAAAAAAGGGAAATTCACCGGGAAATTTTGAAACCACAATCGATTTGCAAGTGCTCTAAAGTAGGTTGGAAGGGTAGAGTTTTAACTTGAGACTTAAGACTTGAGCTTAGGATCTGAGGATCAAAAACTTTAAAAATAGTCCAAAAAGGCTCATAATATAGCCTGGGAGTCTATACCCGAGCCAAATTGAAATATCCGATTAAATTTAAGAGATGGCCCAAAATCGAAAAACGAGGAAATAAGCTTAATTCTCAATAGATTTTGACCATAATTGTAGCATACCCTTAACTAAAGAAAAATATCATAACAGATAAAACTTTTCATTTCAGGATTTGGTCATAACCAAACAAAAACTTGCTGTGATGGATCACAAATAAAACAATTGCAGAAGATGTTTGAAAGTTTTGAAACCCTTCTCGGTAGTTGTCCAGCTTGCATTGAAAACTTGATGTCGTATTGGTGTGAATTGGCTTGCTCACCGAATCAATCTTTATTTTACGACAGTATAATGATCGGCATGGGTAATTATTATATTACACAGAATTTCGCTCAAGGTATTTTCGACTCGTGCCGTGATGTAGAGTTCCCCGGTCAACGTGGTCAAAAAGCGATGAATCTCATGTGCGATGCAGCACCAGACGAATGCACACCTGAAAAGTTTTTGACATTTATTGGCAACCCCTCCAATGGAGCACCATTCTCTATAATTCCTCAGATTAATGAAACTGCTATCAATATTACTATGAACAACCACCAGACTATTTCTTGTGGTGAGTCGTTCACTGACGCAACTGGCACGTTTTTCGAACAATGTTTTTGTAAAGATTGCAGAACTTCCAACAGAACTGCACCAACCCCACCACCTGAGCCAAAAACCAAAGAATTGGTCATTACTATCAATAGTTCATCGAATTTCCCAGCAGATGAATATTTACCATATCAGCAAGTCATCACAATCAACTTTGAGGGAATGATCCATAAAAATATTTTAGAAAAGGTAAAATGCTTTCAAATACAGTTGACGTTCTCTAATTCGATTTTGAAGGTTAATTGGGTTTTCATCTAATAGGGGAGCATATCCAATAGAAGAGCGTTCCTTTGTTGACAGTGACTTTCAATACCATCGAATAATGGAGTGTATCGAAGAGTAGAACGTCGAATTAGAGAGCGTCAACTTTAGTTCTAATAGTAGTAGTAATTACGTTAGCCTTAATAAAAACTAGAAAGGTCCAACTTTAAACTTTGAACTGACATACATATTTTTTCTTATAAGCATATCGTTAATAAGCATATGTAAGCTCAATAGTTTTATTGTTTGAGAATAATAGAATGGTAAGCCTAATAATGCAAGCTTGTTATATGCATGTATTCGGCAGAATAAAAGTAATTCAGACTTAAAGAAGGCCTTGAAAAGGTCAAGTCAAGTTTAGGTTTTACATTGTAATTTTGGTGCTGTTTTTGCTTTAATGCTGGGATCCTAAATCCTAATATCTAAAAAACAACAACAACAAAAACAACAGGGGATACCGAGTCAGTGTAATGACCCATAGGGTACTAACTTGATTTTTGGATTTATTTCCAAAAAATTATACCACCACCCTGTACACTGTATTAACTTTCTTCCATGGCCGAGGCTTTGACACCACCCTTTTAGTACACTATACTAACTTTTCTCCACAACCGGAAATTTAATACCACCCTTTCAATACACTGTACTAGCTGTTGTTTTTTTTCAGATAAGTTTAGAAATCACCCCTTATGGTACACCGTTCTAATTTCTTCTTTTGGCCAGATAAGTTAAACTGCCACCATTTTAGTACTTTTTGTACCCTTTACTAACTTTTCTCCACGACCAGATTTTTAATACCACCCTTTTAGTACACTGTACTAACTTTTCTCCAGAAATAACGGCATATATACATGGGAATTCGCTGGGTTCTTATGTTTTTACAACTGAAATTAGTACACTGTACAAACTTCTCAGTGTGTATCAATTCAGAACACCACCCTTTTAGTACACTGTACCAACTTTTTCAATTTATTTTTCTCAGAGGCCACCCTTTTAGTACACTGTACTAACTCAATTTAACCTAAAAAATACACCACCCCACCAGCCATGGGTCAGTACACTGACTCGGTACCCTCTGACAACAAAACAAGTGAAATTACACAAAAGCTCTCTATTTTTCAGGTTCTCCAGCTCCACAAAAACATTTCAGAATTGGTCATCAACCAAAATGGAACAGAAATTCAATTAGATGATATTTGTCTCAAGATAAATGGCACATGTAAAATCGAAAGTGTTTTACAATACTTTCAAATGAGCCAAGATAATCTGGACAAATGTGTGACAAACATAGACGAGAAATGTGGACCTGATAGCTTTGGATCAAGAGCAGAGGATTGGCATGATCAGATACTTGGCTGCACAAGGTAAAAATAGTTACACTTCGTCCTCTAATTAGCGGACACCAGCGGGGTACTAGGTTTTCGAGATGACGGGTATGCCAAGTTTGAAAATCGAACCTTGGAGAGACTGAATTTCGAAAATTCTGTCCATTTTTAATGTTTTTAAGACCCTTTGAGAGACTACCTTAAGGGTACAAATTTTCGCGGGGATTATATTTCTGACGTCACGGAACATCTGGTACACTTCTTTCGCGTATCCGTGGCAGTCTTTGTTGAGACCTGATGGAGCCAGAGTTTGGTCACACAGGAGAAGCCTTGTCAACGCGTTTTTCAAAGCACCGCTACGACATTGGAAAGAGACCGAAAAATTCAGAGTTGGCAGAACATTTCCATCGCGACCACTCCTTTGCTGACCTTGAGGTGATGATCCTAGAAAGTGACTTTTCATCCTCCGCAGAAAGAGAACGAGCCGAAGATAAATGGATGTGCAGACTCCAAACTCTGGCTCCATCGTAGTAGCACCCCCCCCAAACACAGGTTGCAAAATTAAATTCTGAAGACAAATCACGCTTGTACTCGAAATTTTTATTTATTTCTAATTGAATCGACTTTATTGACACTAATATAGTTATTAGCAGTAAGTTGTAAAGCAAGCAACATGGGAATAAAATCACGTGAACTTTTTCGAGCAATCACATATTTTGATTGCATTGATATAATTTTGCAACCTGTGTATTGAATGTGGTATTTGTTTTTCTAGTCTTGTACTCAGATTGATAAAATTTACCTTTGTCACTTTCTGCTCAGAAATCCCTTTACAAAATCGAATGGCTATTACTTGAAACTTCCATGCCTCAGTACCTACAACAAAGGTATCTTACCCGGACGAATCTTCGACGGTTTCCAAAGAACCAAATACAACATCACAGCCGATGCACTCAAAATCCGATTGGCAATCGAAAACTCAACTTTGACAGAGGATTTTAGTAAAATCAAGGAGTTCCAGAAAGGGTTAACTACGCTTGTACAAAACTGGGCAAATCAAAGTGGAGCTACGTTCAACTTCACAACATCAGTCGAATTTATGGACCCGTATCCCAGGACAACCATTGCCCCAGCAACCACCAAAGCAACAACCACACCTAGCAACGGGTCAAAGATCATGTGCTGTTTCCCTTATATGTTATTGGTTCTTATTGCTCAATTCATATGAAAGATTTTATATAGAGATTTTGTTAAGATAATTACCGTATTACTTTCGATTTTAGGAGGGGCGTTTATTTGAGGGGGCGTTTAAAAGAAGGGGGCGTTTATTAAATCATTTGAGTCTAACGTCGAATATTTAGAGCAAATCTACTCTTTGTTTTAGTTTTATAACAGGATTTCAGTGCAAATTTCTTTGGGTCGATGACTAAAATTGCATCAAAACTGATCTGGTTACAAAAAAGACTAAAATCCTTTTCAATCCTAATCAAAACTCGTATCAAAGTATTTAAGTCACAAGTTTCTAATAAACGCCCCTCCCCTAGAGGGGGCGTTCATTCGAAGGGGGCGTTTTTTAAGCAGGCATTTGTTAAATAATTTTCCTTTTAGGAAGGGCGTTTATTCGAGGGGGCGTTTATTCAAGCGGGCATTCGAAGTTATACAGCATATAAATTTCGTAAATATTCATACTAACTTTGATTTGGTATTTTAAAATATAATTGTAATCCAGCATTTTGTTTGCTAAAGATAATTTTTTGATGTGAAAGTATCCACATAAATAAAGATTCAGCTTGTTTGATTCTGTACCGTACTGACCCATAACAATCCAAAATTTCCCGATTGGTTGAAACTCAAAATTATGATGTAATTGACCTAAATGAACCGTAATCAGTGCTGAGAAAAAGCGTTTCAACACAACACAACACAACTCTCTAATGCCTATCGTCAAGAAAGCTGCGGATTAAGGAAAGCAAAAGTCCAGTCACCCGATAGGATTTGAGTTTAAAAAGTAAGCCATCGTGCCACACCCGATCGAATGCCTTTGAAATATTCAAAATCACCCCTTCCCCCCTGGTATCTAGAGATGGATCGCTGTCAAACCCTGTATAATACCATGCATTATGGTTAACAACAGAGAAATGCAGGAATCCCCCTCCCAAAAACCAGACTGACAAGGAGAAAACAAGTTGTATTCCCTAAATGAACCAACCAGTGCCGAGAAAAAGCGTTTGAGGGAACTTTTGGATTGTTATTGGTAAGTTCGGAATCCGTTATCCATGAAATCCGTTATAAAATTCTTAAACCTAAAATTAGGTTAGAATAGCCTTTTTATAAATTATTTTGAGTGCAACGCCTGCCTCGTTTCGAAACCGATACCAAAGTAATCAAATCTCTTAGTGTTCAAGTGTCTTGCTTTTTTTAACAGACTTTTTATGAACTCCTCTGGGAATCAATTACCATAGTAATAATTCTAAAACGAGGCAAGCGTTGCTCGTGACATAATTCATGAAAAGGACTATTAGTTTTAGAACTAAAGGTCTATTAGATCAGTGTAGACAGAAAAAGAGTAAAACAAAAATTATGGGATTCTTACGTGCACAGGTGGGATTGTCTTGTCGTACATATCGGGTTTCTGAAAAAAAATTAAGAATATATTTTTGTGAATAACGCCATACATTGACACAAACCAGTTCAACATTAAAAAATAATGGTTGGATGAAATGTTTCACCTGGCCTTGAACGTTTAAAAAAATCCGAGATTAATTTTTTTAAGTACAAAAATAAAATAATAAAGGCTCGAATAGTTTAAAACAAGTACATCACGATCCTTGTTGTATTGGTTAAGATCAGTTTGAAGATTTTCTCAGTCAAATTTTTATTTACCTCGCTAAATTTCCGCCTTTTCTTTGGTGCTTCTTCGGTGAATTTGCGTCTCGGTTTGGAAGAAGAAGAACTCGAAGATGAAGATGAAGAAGATGAAGAATAGCTTGATGGCTTAGTAGCAGACGATGATTGCTCCCAACGGGTACGCCTCTCTTTCTTTTTCTCACTGACTCCTTCAATCTCTTTAAACGCGCGACGTGGTTGTTCAGGAGAACGTGAACGATGTGAAGTATCAGGTGATCTCGACCGGCGGGAACGCTCCGGAGAACGAGAACGGCTTCTACTATCAGGTGATCGGCTGCGAGCTTTTTTGTCGTCTTTATATGTGTACCCACTGCTGTAATCTCGAGAGGCACGCTCAGCGTCCGTTTTGTCCGATTCGGACAAACGTTTCTTTCTTAAATGAGGTGGAAGTTCGCTTTGGTTACCTCCACTATGATCTTTAAGATATTGCTTGACGGAATAGTTGACATTGTAAAACACAGGCTTGTGAGTTTCCTTTGACATCGACGGGTAGGCGTGGCTCAACGGTTCAGCGTACTTTGGTGGCAGAGGAGGTTTCCTACCAAAAGAAATTCAAACTTTGTCAGCATTATGATCACAATAAAGTTGATATTTTAAATGGTTACAGCCTTGCTTTAAATAGGCACAGCTACACCTTTTAAATTTATAGAAAAAAAAAAATAGGTGCAGCGCTCTTTTAAGGGGTCGTGCTCCTTGCAAGTATTAGAATTTGAAAGCGGTGCTCTAATTTTATGTCTTAAACTCTTAATAAAAGGACAGAACTGAATAGAGGAAATAAGCAGTCCAGTGATCCAGAACTATTGTTTTCACAGAGTATAAATGGTTATCCTATTTGAATATTAAAAGGTTTCGTTTTTAAATAAGAGTAATATCGTTTGCTTATTCATCAATTTTAATTCACAAACTTTTTCACATTGGAATGACACGGATGTGGAGCAAGATTGGTCAGAAAAAGGAAAAGAAAACATTTTTTTGCTTATATCAGCACAATATAACAATAGTAAGACACCGTCCTGATATGAAATAATATGTGTCTGATATGGAACGGGAACACTTATGTAAAAATAAAACTTTGAGTATCTATTAACTGATCAATTAATTGAACAGTAAATGAAGGTGTAACAGTAAATCTTCGCTAGTGGTTTAAGAAGTTTACTTACCATGGTGTCACATTACCCATTGTTTTCGAAGTTTTGCTGAGTCCAAGTCTTTCGTAGAGACGACAAAATTCGTTCACCCTGTACTGTGAAATCCCTATAACAAAAAGAGAAGAAGAAAACGTGCTAGGTTAAGTAGTCCGGTAAAATCAAGACGAAGACGGAATATACCGGGTGCGCCACAAAAAAGTTTCTCTCTTTGAAACTAATTTTCTCAAAATCTAAAAATTTTAAAAGAACCATTCCTATTTCATTGGAAAGAAGAAAGATAAAAACTTAAATTTTGATGGGCCACTATCAAATTCGATTCATTAGATCAAAAGTTATGATCAATTGAATAAAAAAATTAATTTCAGAAAGTGCTCGAAAACTTTAAATATCGACACACCCGGTATGTAATAAACCTATCGACGCCTAAAACAAAACCTCCAAATCTTTACGCTCAACTCCTAAAAGTGGAGATATTAAAATTACAAGTTTTCGACTTTTACTTCGTTTTAACGCAAGAACCATGTGAGAACCAGTTTTTAGAGATTTTAGATTGTCGTATCTCAAACGTTTGATGAAAAGAGTTGGACGAAAGGACTCAGAGGTTATTAAATCTAGCGATTCCTTTGTTTTCGAGTGATAGTTTTTATTTTTCGAGTCGAAATTTAGCGTCAAATTTTAGTTTTAATCTGGCATTTGTGCAGAAACTAGGCGGGCCACGCAACTTTGGTACGATTTATTGGCTTCAAACCCTACCAAGGAGATTCGCTTCTAGCCCGCGGGCTTAAACCTCATTGCTTCAACCAACAACATATTACGTTCGCTGTCATCATTACACTTTTTTATAAGAGCCACTAAAATTTTGCTGCGGCTTAACCGTTCTTATTTTTTTGACCCCTAAATTGTTCTTATCCTGCTCTTATTTATAGAGTAATTTCAATCTCAGCATTGTTCTTATTTTTTGGCGAATTTAAGCCTCGCTGTGCTTATAAAAGAAAAAAGTGTATAACTGAATACTTAACCTCAGATCACTTTTTTATACCAGACACAATATTCCCATAAAAAAATAGTGCAGCACACCCAGAGCATAAGATATACATTGAGGGCAAGCCCATCTTATCTCCTATTTCGTATCTTAAAATCCGGGGAATACTTAGGCAAAATGGGTACCGGGTATGCATAAGGTTCCCTTTTTCACACCCTCGCGGAAGTCCCTCAAAGGGGTACGAAAATCGAGTCTCTGTAAGGGTCCAAAAATCACTAAATTCAAAATTTCCTCCTTCAAAAGGCCGTGATTTTCCAAAATTTGGACAAAAATAGAGTGAAAATCGACAAAACTTTAAGAAAAGTCTCTCTCTAAGGGTCCCAAAAACGCTAATTTTTCCTCTATCTAAGGGTCGATTTTCAATTTTTGGCTCGGAAATACCCGTCACCTCGCAAACCTAGTACCCCCAGGGTTAAAATCCAAAATATTTAGCATCTCAGAGTGAAATAAAAACTATTGATTAAATACCTGCTTGAACCAAGGGACCATTTGGACTCGCCAGATACGCCAAATACTCTTTGTGAACCTGAAGTATAGAAATCAGATCTTAAGTTAAAAGAAAAAACACTTGAAGACTATTCATTCTATCATTAAGTGTAAAATTGTTCGTTATTCATATATGTTCTTATTGCTAGGAAAAAAGTAAAGGTAACATTCCAGGCTCAGCATTGTTCTTAGGTCACTCCTATTTTGGCATGTTTGAGCCTCATTGTTCTCATAACAGTGCCTAATAATTAAGACCAGTTATAAAATTGTTCTTAAAAAATGTACTGATTGTTTTAGTTAAGTTGCTGCAGGTTGGTCTAAAAAGTAGGGCAGCCAATATGGCTAGGTTGTAGGGTATAAGTTTGGTTGTCATAGCGACATTAATGGAAGGGGGTGAGGGTTCGTAAACTAAACGTCCAATCGACGTTTGTTTGTGGCTAGTTTGAATTTAGATGGCTCCATTGAATTTTAAAGCTCGAAAGGCTAGAGTAGAATCTCTACCTTTCCCACCCAGAACGCCGCAATTATGACGACGGATTGTATCTAGCGGTTCCTTTGTTTTTGAGGACTGTAAATAAGTGGCTTCATTTCCTATCCAGGAGTCACGAGTCTAGACCTTCGAGCTTGGAAGTAAATGGATGGCTCCCCTTAGAGAATGGTCATTAAAATATAGAATCTGTTACATTACTTCTGGTCTGTGGTTTACACGGGTACCCCACAACCTAGCTATAAAAATAAAAATCAGTAACAGTTTGCGAAAAGGTTGTATTTTGTTCTAAAAATTAACGGACAGGTTTCATAAGGGATTAAATATCATTAATATTAAAAGAAGATGTTTCATTTTATTGGTACATTTGACAAGTGCAGTAGCACGAAACTCAGAGTAATGTATAAATTTACCTTGTTGTTAGGAAAGATATCTTTTAATATTTTAATTTGGAGGAGAAGATGAAATAGCACAATGTAAATTAAATTGGCTGAAAGTTAATGAACACAATAGAAAAATTTTGGTGATGGAAACTTCGGACACTGAAAATTTGGACAGTTGCAATTTATTATACCAAATCAAGTGTAATTTTTTTTTCGTCATCTAAAAATAAAGTTTCATTTCTTTTTCTTTCAAATTTTCTTTTTTCGTTTTTTTCGATTTTGGTTATTATTTTACTCAAGTTTATTATAGAATTAATCTAAAAGGAAAGTTGAATTAAAAGCCGCATAAGGTCATAGGTCATAGCCCCCGAAGGGCTAGATGTCGTACTTTTGCTGAAAAGTGCACCGTGGTTAGGTAGGAAATCCTACCTAGGTCACGTGATATTACAAAAGAATTTCAGCGCTTGACCAATCGGAAAGCTTTGCGGGTTTTCGAAAACAATAGCAACAATATTTTTTTCGATATCAAATATTTTTGCCTGCGATGGCTTAAAGCCCGACATCTAGCACTTCAGGCTTTAAAAAATCTATGCGTAAGGTATGGTGGCTCTAGCCTGAGTTATTTTCTACTCATTCCAGCTCGCCTTGCAAGGCTCATTTAGGACTGGGCTTGAATAAATTTTGAAACATGCACATTGAAGGTGTTGTATTAGCTGAAAAGGAAAATAGTTTATTAGATGTATTCAATGACACGATTGGTCGAATAACGGTCACGTGTCCAAGATGCTCAATTCTGATTGGCTGATCTTCCTCCTTTTACTCACTGTATTGATGAGATGTAGAAGTAATTCTTTTCCTGCAAGCAGGCCGTGGTATGATCGGTGTCTATAAGATAGAAAGATGGTTGAAAACTTTAAAATATTTGAAATTTAGAGCAAAATAATGTATGTATTTACTACAGCCATACTTACAATAAATAGATTATACAAATAAATAAATTTACAATATGTACGCAATGATTGCTCAAATATTGAAGGGAGAATCGAATGGTTTAACATTTTTAACCTGCAGAAACTTTTTGTGGTGGTGAGTAAAAACCTCCAAGTATTTTTAGGTAACTATTTTCCATAGTCGAGATGTCACGTGTAAGAACACGGTTAATAGGTTGTAATTATTTTCTAACTAAAAGTCAAAACTTGGAACTTGAATATCTTGACTTTGGAAAGTATTTGGACAAAAATATTTTGAGGTTTTGCTCAGAACAATAAAAAGATTTCACATGCCAAACCTTCTGACTATTCAACTTTAACTTTTTACAAAAGATAATATTTTTAAAATATGGCTCCAGAGCAGGGTCAAATCGTCAGCTCATTCTATAATTATTCTAAAAAGAAGCCAGTCCTAATGCTCCGGTGAACTTCATTGCATTATACAACATTTAGCAATTACTTTGGGCAGATTTTAATTACTCTGCGCATGACACGTATGCACACTGAAGATCACGGCTCCGGTAGAGTATCTGCCCAGGTTGGTGCAGCGTTTTGATCTTTTTCATCCAGATTTGAGATGAAAATTAAATGAGCTTTTGAGCGCTCTGATTGGCTAAAGCAAATCTATCGCACCAAAATCCAATCATCAACATTAACATTAGATCCCAATCACTTTCGCTTTCGCTTTCAAGCAAAAGGCAACGCAGTTTTAAATATTTTGGCTTAACAACCAGGTCAGAACATAACATTTGCCATATCCCTTTAAAGCAGAGCGTGGTATGCGCAGAATGAATTATCCAATCCAAGAACATGCATGTGTTAAGTGTATGCAAGACGTAACCAACAAGGAAAATATAGGATCGCGGAGTGGGTTTTGGAAGATACCGCAAGTGAAAATGAAAACAAACAGAAATTCTATAAGTATTTTCATATGTTGGCTGTCGGCGGAGCCCGAAGTGAGGGAGCCTATCCCCTTTTCTATTTGCGCTAGACCTGGGAGGTCGAATGCTTAGATGGAGCACCACACCTACTCTCAGAGTCCAGTAACTTACCACTCAGATCAGATTAAACAGTCCAAGCTACTCATTCAGTTAGCGGTGACTGGGGATCGAACCCACAATCCTTGGGTTGTAAGGCGAACGACTGACTGATCGACTGAGCGACTGAGTCACTAAATATTGCGACAAGGGGAAAGGAATGAATGTTGCTACAGTGTTCAGTAAGAGATTTAGTATTTTTGAAATGAGACAGAAAGCAGAAGAGAAAAGCGGCCCCAAACAAAGTTGATCGACACAAAATGGAGATGAAATGACATACTGATAACGTAAGATGAACGCTGAAACAACGTTGTCTATGGTTGGAAGAGTTGGAAGAGAATAATATATACGTAAGGTATTTACCATCAGCATAAGAAAAATGTGTCAACATGACAAGCGTCAATCAAAGTAGGCTACGTCACATCTTCCTTAGTTTCGAGCGTAAAAATCCTATTCAAGAGTAAGGCCTTAAAGCCTGGATCTGTCTATTGTGTAGACTGCAATCAAAGCGAACACTCGTACGTCAAGAAGATGGCTGGGGATGACTGGCAAAAGATATTAATTGGTGGCGTGTAAATAATATGGTGATTCGGTCTACAGATAGTATAACTTCTAAAACACAAATAAAATCACCGCACGTAAATTAAACTCAACAGTCAAAACAAAGATGGCGGCAAAAATAAACAATTGGTTGCTACTGTTCTTTCGCTATTTTTCTTTGGTTTTTATGCTTTAATGAGTTGAATTGGATCATGATTTTTGTGTGATTGTTAAAAGAAATGGTTGATGATGAGGTTTTCTTATTATTCCTTCCTGGATTTGATGTTTCGTTTGGTTTGGCATGAGAGATTGATGCATCAAACTAATATAAACTTCATGTCACGACCATTGTTGAAGAAGCAGAGAGATTTAGAAGCAACATAGTCGATGGTAGTTAATCCGCCAACATGGTAACATAGTCAGGCAACATAGTCGATACTCTGTACCAGAATGTATCTCGCGTTTATCGCTTCGTAGTACACTCTGTGCGCATTGTCTCTTTAATAAAAAAGTTCCCGTACTTAGACATCTGCGATGAAATATGATTTATAAATAACAACACTTCTCTCGTCGTCTTCCCTCTCTCACCCGCACTCCATCACAGCAGTCGGTTTGAAAATTCTCAAAATAAAAAAGACAATGACAACAGACCCTCTACAGCAATGAATTTTGAAATTAGCTGTAGATACTGGGTCTGTTTACAGACAACAACATAGTGGATGGTAGTTAATCCGCCGATATAATATTCCTTTAAACACTTTTCGAATTTAGAAACATTCGAATTCCAAAACATTCGAATCCCGTAGTTGTCAATCAGAACGTCATATGGGATGCTCGATCCAGTGGAGTATTTAGATATCAGATGTTTATTCAACCAGTGCTCAATGAATCAAGTCAGTTAAAAAGAGGCTTAAAGAAAAAACTTACGCAATGTTGACGTAGGGTCTTCTAGTTGATTCATATCCTGTTGATGGGTCAATGTAACCAGAGCCTTGTCCACGAAGATAAAGCTATAATGACAAAACAACAAGCTAGATGCTGAATGGACCTACCTGATGATAAAAGTTAGATAGCAATGCGAGGAGAAAAAAATCAGTCAGAAAATATAGCGTTTAGCGAAAATGCATAACGCAATAAATTCATCATTGATTGTTGATGGGGGGAGAGGGAAGGGTTGTAGGGAAAAAATAAATAGAAAGTTCTGGTCGCAAAAATCAGTTTTATTGACAATTGAATCATGCTTGATGGTGAGCATTGTTATTAATAATGTTTTTGTGTGAAAAACATAGAAATACGAGGAAAAAAATCTAATGAAAATCTGCAAAAACGGCGATTCCGGCATTTTCAACCGGAAAAAAAAATTCTCAAAAATCGAACTCAGCCATGTTTTGAGCATTGCGAATACGCATCTTTCTGCAAAAAAATCAGACAAAAATAAAGGTGAAAATTCGAGAAAATGTTTTTTCCGGCATATTTCCGGCATTTTCGGCCGGCAAAAATGTTTTTCGAAAATCGGGCTACGTCACATTTTAGGTATTGTCATATTGCATCAGGGTGCAAAATTTCATAAAAAAATATAAAGTACAGCTCGAGAAATTCAAGAAATACTGTCTTTCAGTCTAAAATAAGTTGTTCCGGTGAATTTTAGAAAGTTCCGGCTTCAAAAATCAATTTTATTGAAAATTGAAACATGCTTGATGGTGGGCGCATTGCAATTAATAATGTTTTTGAATGGAAAAACAACCAATTATAAAGAAAAAGTCCAATGAAAATCCAGAAAAACGGCGATTTCCGGCATATTTCCAGCATTTTCGGCCGGAAAAAAATTTTTCTCAAAAATCGGACTTGGCCATGTTTTGGGCAATATTAGTACACATCTTTGAGCAAAAAAAACAGAAAAAACTAATGATAAAATCTCGAGAAAATGCCAAAAAACCAGTTTTTCTGGCATATTTCCGGCATTTTCGGCCGGAAAAAATGTTTTTCGAAAATCGGGCTCAGTCACTTTTTAGGTATTGTCATTTTACATCAGTGTGCAAAATTTCATAAAAAAATATAAAGTACAGCTCGAGAAATTCAAGAAATACCGTTTTTCCGTCGAAAATCGGCTGTTCCGGCGATTTTTAGAAAGTTCCGGCTTCAAAAATCAGTTTTATCGACAATTGAACCATGCTTGATCGTGGACATTGCTATTAAAAATGTTTTTGTGTGAAAAAACAACGAAATATAAGGAAAAAGTCCGATGAAAATCTGCAAAAACGGCGATTTCCGGCATATTTCCGGCATTTTCGGCCGGAAATGATTTTTTTTCGAAAATCGGGCTCCCTCACATTTTGGGCATTACCATTTTGCATCATTGTGCCAAAAATCATAAAAAACTAATGAGCCAATCTCGAGAAAAGCTGGTAACAGACGGACGAACGGACGGACGGACGGACAAAGGTTAATTTATAGGACCTCCAGGTAGGTCCAAAAAAGTTTATCAGTGATCCTTTCTCCTTGAATAACAAACGGACAGGAGATTCGACTAAAGAACGTATTATTACGTTACCCGGGTTTTGCTTGGGTGGGAGATTATTTTTCCCGAAAGAATATTGAAACATTCCAACTGAGGAACTGTTTTCGAAAGAAAGGTTTTTCGAAGGGCATAATTGGAATAGCTCTTTGGTTTCGTTCTGTAATATACACATTAAAACTTTATTACCGATGTTACAAAAAACTCCAGCTCATCCGAAGTTTTTAAGGGTTTGAATGGTTGAAGACTAGACTATGCTATAATCTAAGACAAATTCGAATAATAAAGAATAACCTCAAACACGCAAATTAGCAGTCGGACAGAAATTTCGAAAGATAGTCGGAGGGGCTCAATGTCTTAAGGGCTCTGACCATAGTCAGAAAATTGATTTTAGTATCTGAACATAAAAGTTATGTTTTAGATTTTTTAACACTTTTAACAAAGAATTGTCTTTATAAATTGCTTTTTAGTCAAACCCCTTAAGAGTAATTAAGAACTTAATTGCAAAAATGATGTTATGAACTTTAAAAAGACGTTAATAATATGTTGCATCACCTTCTTTTATAAAAAGTGCTAAGTTTTAATGGGTAATTAACCTTTTTGTTTCGAACTTTTTTCAAACTGTCCGCAAAGAATTGAACTATTTTAAATTTTGCGGAAAATTTTTCTAAAAAGATGTGTCAAAAGTTATAACTGTTTTTTTAAGCAAAATCCAGATGAAAAATTGATGAAAAACCACTATTTTGAAGATTTTGAGACAAAGAAGCATTTACAAAAATTTTCCGCAAAAGTTTTTATTGTTCAGTAAAAGATACAACATTTACTGCGAAAATTTTTTCAAAATGTTTTTTCTTCGCCAAAACTAAGCTCTTCAAGGTTGAAATACTCTTCCTCGCAAAAGTCTTCATTTTCTTCTTCATCAAATTTTTTCAATGCAATTTTTGAGTTTTCAGATTCAGGAATAGTTTGTCTAACAGAAAATGTATAGCATACCATAGTTTTGTTGGTTACATCAGTCAGAAAACACATTTTAAACACGACAATTATGAAAAATTCACTATGGTCAGAGCCCTTAACACGAAACAAAAACTATTTTCCGCCGCGCAACATATTATGTTTTATAATATACAACTATGTTATATCATAATATCATAATAATATATTACACGGATAATAGCACCGTCTAGTTGAAGACACTAGTATAGAACTGAAGTAAAGAGTACCATACCTTACATTCCGTTCCCTCTTCTATGTATTTGAAATTCGCGTTCTGAAAAGCAAAATTAACGTCGGGTTGAAATAAAACTGGTGAGAATTACAAATCTTCATCGTCTGATTATGATATTTGTTCTTGAGAATCTAAAAGTGTTTCCACTAAACTTATTCCGGCCGCCTCTG
Source organism: Clytia hemisphaerica (assembly GCF_902728285.1). Lineage (NCBI taxonomy): Eukaryota > Metazoa > Cnidaria > Hydrozoa > Leptothecata > Clytiidae > Clytia > Clytia hemisphaerica. The sequence goes on from NW_027103811.1 coordinate 98,219, forward strand.
ATTAGTAGTTTTTGAAGAATCTTCAAATTGATGACTGCCTTCTCCTTCTAGAGTATGCCCGGTTTCTGTATTGAAAAGTCTTGAAATCGTCCCGTTAGAACTGTCTTACGCTGTAGTTTAAACTGTCCGCCAGCATCAGAGACACTGACACAGCATTTTGGATCAAGGGCGCCGTGAACCACTAGGGAATAAGGCCAGTGCACTCTAATCTCTTCCAAGGTGTATTGTCGAATCGTGGCACAGTCAACGACATGCTTCTTGAGCTTCTGTCTACCCAATTCCCCTCACATGGCATGGGTTGGCCCGGGCGAAGGTACAATCACTTGCCAAGTGAATTCCAGCACCGAGTAGGAATCGAATCACGACCTCCTGGACGGTAGCCAATATTGATAACCACTATACCACTGAGCTTTTTCAAATTACCCCACTTACTAGGTCTATGAAATTTTATCTGTGAAAAGTGAATGGAAAAATAGAATGTTCAATACATTAGCTAAACTTAAGACTAAAACTTACATCAGGTCCAGCCAGTTTGTATGCCAGGTTGAAATTCGGTGGTGCACAAAAATTAATATCAACTTTCTCCAAAACTTTGGCTGTTGTGACGGTGTATGGCTGTATAGAAAATAGACAAAATGGTCTTTTCCAGAAAATATTTTTACCCCCGCTGTTGAGGATATTGGTTTTTCGAAGTATCGAACCCCCTGGATATCCTACTTTATTAGTAAAGATCCCCTGGATATCCACTCTTAAAAATATGCTCAGCCCCTTGGATATCCTCTCTTATAAAGATGCTTACCCCTGGATATTGTATTTTTTTACTTGAAAAGACACTTTACCCCCTGGGTATCCGCTCCCATTGTAGATATTTACCCCCTGGATATCCGATATCCTCAACAGAGGGGGCACGGACTATTTCTGGAAAACCCCAATGTTATACCGTGTGTACGTACCACTGAGTTTATGACCCGAAGGGATAGAGTAGAATCTCTAACATTTCCCAGGAAAGGAAAAGTGAAGCCATTTATTTCCAATACTGAACGCGCCGTAATCATGACGACGGATTGTATCTAGCGGTTTCTTTGTTTTTGATTTTACTTTCAATCCGGCGTTTGTGTAAAAACCACGCGCGGGCGTTCTGGATGAGAAATAAGTGGCTTCATTCCCCATCCAGGAGTCTCAAGTCTAGATCTTCGGGCTTGGAAGTTAATGGCACGTACATACTCTTCTGTATTCATAGTTACACTTACCGGGTGCATTCCAGTGAGTCAGAGAGAGTCAGCTGCATTCATGGTTACACTTACCGGGTGCATTCCAGTGAGACCATAGTTAGAACCCTCATAATCACAATTCTTCATGTAACATTTGGTAACCTCAAACACTTTTCGTATCCCAACTAAAGAAAAGAGATGGGTAAAAAATCTGCTATCAAAATCTAGACTTGAACGGTTTATAATCCATGTAATACAGCAATTATTGATGTTGTGTAATACAGCTGACGCTCTCTAATTCGATTTTCAAGGGGAATAGGATTTTCATCGAATAAGGGTACGTATCGAATAGTACAGCGTCGTTTATGATGATTTCTACAGTTGACGGCGACTGTCAATATCGAAATCATATCGAATAATGGAATATATCGAATAGTAGAACGTCGTATTAAAGAGTGTCAACTGTAATACAATAATCGTTACGGGATAATATCAGTTTGTTCCCCTTCCATTAGTTTTTGCTCTGAATTAGTCGTCTGACATGCTAGCTAGTCTATAGACTCCATCAAAATCAAGAATATCATTTTCCCTTGGTCCTGTTCAGAAATGGTATCTATTATAGCCTCTCTTTCCCCCTTACATTATGAGGGTAGAAAGTGCCTTCTTCGCAACATTAAAAAAGAACGAGAAATTTCACCATCCACAACCCCGACCGAAAGTGACTGTACCACTGCTACGTATTCATTCCTCTTTGTGTTTTGCGTATAATAACAACTATCAGTGTTTATAGCCTTTTCGTTTTCGTCTCTAGGTTTTAGCAACTGTTATCCCCATATGTATACATATTTTACGATTTTATTACATTTTAATACATACATAGACAAACCATTATATAGCATTTTATACATTTTCAACTGGCTGAAGTTTGTATTCATGATAATGAAAGGAGAGGTGGATCGCATTGAACACCTTAGGGGTTAATATTTGACAAACAAAATATTTTCTTGGAATTTGAAGAATTTCTTTTTAAATTTACCTTGAACTTGACTGTTGGTTTCAGCCTCTAGACAAATTGTAAGTGGTTGTTCGGTGCTAAAAATGAGAAAAAAAAGGAAAAAATATGATTTCCTTGAGATTTGACAATATTGTCGGCCAATTTTCGCGAAAATCGACAGCGTGATTCGAATGTTCGAAAATAGAGCGTTCGAAAATTTTAGGTAAAATACAAAACAACATGGTGGACAAATCGACTTCAAAACTGGACACACTTCCACGGCAAAGGAATATGATATATGTAGGTAATACTTACAAGACACTGGACAGTATAGCTTGTTGGCGTTGACCTTCGTTCGAATAATAACGCCCTCGTATGGATACTGTACAGCCCGTTTTATGTTTCAACTAAAATCAATGAAAATTACGACGATATCGAACATAATTGACCTTTAATACAATAATGACCGGTTAGTGATAGCCTATACTAGACGTCACCCGCGCTTTTTTTACGCAATTAACGTCTATTCCACTTTGCGACTTTTTCGAATGTTTTGAGCCCGGGTTTTCGGGCTCTAAACATTCGATTTTTTGACGTCACTTTTAACTTTCGAAGCTCCTGCAGTAGCAAAATAATCGAATTTGCGTCAAAACACTTGAAAGGCTTCTATTTTTCGAAAATCGCCAAAGTGGAACTCACTAAGAAACGAGATGAAAAATCCCGGTTTTTAGTGAAGTGCTCGCTAGGTTAGTGAGGGCTGTACTGAGAAATATTGCCCGAGGTCAAGTAACGACCAAGCTTGCGAGGTTGTTACGTTGACCAAGGGCAATATTTTCAGTACAGCCCAAAAAAACCGGTCATTATTGTATTTGTTAACCGTTTCCTTCAGCTTCGATTGATTTTTAACGCTTTATCTAGGAAAAATAGCGAAATAAAGTGAAAAAAGCGAAAAGAGATAAAATTTTGTTATAATTTCTGACGTCAGAAATAAAGAATGAGAGAAATGAGGTCAACGCATTGTGCATTTTCCTTTGAAAAAGTGACGTCACAATGAATTTTCCTAACTACGGGCAACTCTGGGCAGTATAGGCCCGTCGTCATACAAAAAGAACCAATCACGTTGCGCAAAAAGCCGTGTAGCCCGCTTCGAAAAAGTAACCGGTTAACAATACGTCACAAACATCACTTGCCTCGTTCAAACAATTACCTTGGTGATTATGTCCCTTGAGACATTAAATTATTTTTTATGAAAAGAAAGTAGTTTTAATAAAATCCACTGGAAGTTAACCACCATGGCAATAATTTCAATACGAGGCATGTGATGTTCGTGACGTAATTTATGAAAAAGGTCTATTGAGCATGTTCTTCTAGCATCGATTAGCGATCAATGTATATAATAATCGATGGCTCTTATTCAACAATCATTTATCGAATAGTAGAGCAGCACTACAATAGACTCTCGTTAATTCGAGCTCTTATTATTCGAATCTTTCTATATTTCGAACTAATTCTCAGTTTCCGTTCAGGAGGATCCTTCATAAAATGTTTTCTGTAATTCGAATCTCTCCGTAATTCGAAAAAATTAGATTCTCTGTTCGAATTCGTATTAGCGAGAGTAAACTGAAGTATGGAACTTCGGGTTAAAATAAAAACTGCACAAATTTCAAGTTTACAAATAAAAAATAGATCAAAAATAATACGTATAGCTGACTCACCAAATCATGCGTTGACTTTTTTATAAGGTATGGTCTAAAATGAACGTAAACAATTTTGATACTTTTACTGAACGTACATATAACGTTAAATGAACGTTAGATACATCGCGTTGTTCTCTCCCTCATAAAAACAAAGATTCCTTTTGAATTGGCAGACAGTCAGCCCGAATGGTGTGATCAACATCTTAATTTAGACGAGGGGACTAATTTTTTTTTTCAGTTATAGTACAATATCTTTTTAAAAATCTTTATCGAAGACGTTAAAGAAAATGATTTTCTGAAAAGAACTTCAACAAAAATTGCAAATTGTAAGAATAAGCCCCCCTTGGAGTAAGATCAAAAGACAACAAAACTCAGCCTACCTCGAAGCGAAATCGTTGATTTCAAAAAAAGTGAAATAAGTTCCAGTGTCCTTCTTCATTACTTGTGGTAACTTTGATAAGGCCTGCTCTGTCTTCATTTTCTCTGCTATTTGTAGCAATGCCTGGCTATCAACACGGGTAGCCTCGTGAGGCTGGATAAGGGAGGGCGGTGGCGGTTGACGAGGCGTTAAAGCTGTCGGCAATCTTATTGTTATAGGCTGAAGAGTAGAAGAAAATGTTATGTTATTTCTGTTCCGCAAAACAAATAGTATGATCCTTATAGGTTACTCCTGAATTCGCTTATCGTCTTAAAAAGACGCTTTAAATGAGAAAGTATCTCAGTTTATCTGCAATCCGAAGCCGTAAAATTTTGTACAAAAAGGGCAATTCACTCAAAATTTTGAAACCGCGGTTGGAAAGTAGAGATGTAACTTTTAACACGAGACTTAAGACTTAGGATCATAAAAGCTGAAAAATGTTCTGATGAGGCTGAGAATATAGTCTGAAAGCTACTTAACACCGCTTTATCGAAAAATCCAATGAATCAAAGTGAAAGTATTGTCAATATATTTCAGCACCGGTTTTAGTTCATCTGATTTATAGGGTTGGGAATATTTAAAAGTGTGTAGCATTTTCATGTATCCACCATGTATTTACATGTATTTACCTCTGGCGATATAACTTAAGTTTCTAGCGGAGGGAGGGACTACACGTTTTTTTTTTATTAGAACACTTAAAATTTGGCTGAGCCTGGATGTGCTTATTTTCTTAGCAATTTTCAGGCCTAAATCTTCTTAAATGCGTTCTTAATTTTTCAGACTACTCTAAATCGACAATATCATGCAAAATAAAGAGCATATAAAATTGGTACAATTTGGACAATATTTGACTCTCGATTTTAGAAAATCCATGCCTAAGTTGGGTTAAAACTGCTTGAAAAGAAGAAAAATTGTAGTTTCTTGTCATTTTTTTCCAAACTGAGGCTGGGCATGTTCTTACGATGTTCTTAATTTTTCGACGAATTTCAGCCTAAATGTTCTTATAAACTGGGTTCTAATAAAAAAAATAACGTGTATATTAATGTTTAGTAGTATTTTGTATTATATGTTCGTAATGTACCCTGTGTTTATGTTTCAATAAAGAAAAAAAAAATGTATCTAAAAACAAATTCTTTAATGAACGGTTAAAAATCGAGCTCTCATCTTCAAAGGTTAAGGTTCAATTGTTCAAAAGCTTTAATACCATGAGAGAAGAAACATACCTTTGGCGCAGTTTTGGGGTTGACCAATTTATCCGATAATTCTGCCGCCCGTTTCCGGGCGCGTTCTGCAGGCGTCAAGAGTTCTTCTCCGGGTCGAATCATGATTAGATTACTAAAAAAAATGATAAAAAAAAAATTGATTATTACTAAACCCATTTCTTGATTTCAGGTTTAACCTTCTCGAGAATGGAGTGCTAGTAGAGATTAACTCGGAAAAAAACTGAAATGATAATTTTGACCACTTTGTCAAAACGATTGGGAAGAATTTTAATTGAATTTCATTGGAGAATATACGGTCTCCTGCAGATCATCTAACCAAGTTCCCAAAGTGTGTAGGTAACTGCTCTACGTGAAAGTCGATATCGTTAAGAACCTCCCCTAAATTGGCGTGAAACGGAATCATAACCAGCTAATTCGAACAGAAATAAGGGGCAAACCGTAGGTAGTTAGCTTTTGTTGGATTCAAGGTATCTGGTTAGTCCAGAAGTAGAAAGATTTTGGTTTAAGCAGTTACCGAAACAAGGTTTTTCGTCTGAGATGGAAAATTGATTTTACACAAAAAATTAGCACATTTTGAAATAAAGACGGAAAGTTAAGTAAGTTTAGTACTTTGGAAGAATTTGTTTGAGAAGAATAGAAAACAATGGTATTCTTACGATCCTTTAGATTCTTCGATCATTTTTTGTACTTGCTCTTTCTTCTTGGCTTCTTTCAAGCGCTCTTGTTGTAATTTCTGACTATGATAACTCTGCGGTTTCATTTGCTTTGGTTTCCGCATGTCAGGAACTTCAGGTTGTTTTGGTGTTTGTGGATCATTCGCCTCTGGCTGCCTCCACGGATCGTGTGTTCTATTACATAGCGAAAAAACGGGTATCTATCTCTGCGACTCTTGTTAGTTAAACAGACAGTTTGACAGTCCTGCTACCAAAGCCTAAAGGTTATTTGAAGCCTTTTTTTGTATCAAACCCGATCATACATGTAGTAAAAATGTATGATAGTCGAGGAGAAAGCTCAGACGAGAACAGATATTTTTTAAACAGAAAGAGCGGACCGAGAGGACCAAACTAATGTATAAAGTTTTCACAAAAGAATGTGGAACAGACAGAATCTTTTTACAAAAAAAGAAAAATCCTCATAATTCTTTCCTCATTACTTTATCGGCCAAAACTTAGTCGGCCCTAAGTGACTAAATTTTGGCTTAGTGACTAAAATTAAGGCCGATTAAAATTTTGAGCCGACTAAATTTTGGGCCGACTAAAAATTTGGGCCAAATTAAAAGTTTATAACTAAGCTTTCCTTATTTTCCAGTATTTCAAGCTTTCTCTTATTTTCCATCTGCATGTAAATTTAGAAGTGGCCCAAGTTTTTAGTCGTTCTTAATTATTAGTCGGCACTTAGTGACTAAATTTTGCCGAGGTGACTAAAATTAGGGCTGACTAATAATTAAGGCCGACTAAGTTTTGGCCGATAAGGTTATTCTTGATTTTTCTTATGGAAAGTCAAACACTTTCGCTTTTATAATTGAATGATTGACTAAAAAGGGCATCAGTGACAGTGATTGCAGTAGATCAAATAAGACATAAGATTTGCATGGGATCATCCCCCCCAGGAAGATGGGGGGGGGATCAGATTTTGGTGCCAGGGGCGAAGGGAAATTTTCAAGCTTGATGGGGGGAGAAAGACAAATAGGGGGTATATTCAGTCCTCTACCTAGTGGGGGGAGTAATAGGATAAATACAAACCTTCCTGGTGTGTTTGTGCATTCAGGCTTATGAGCCTGTCTTTCTAGGGATTTTGAGAGTCTTTTTTTGCTATAGTAGCTTGCGAATTGAGGCAAGTCTGGATCATCACTTCGCAACCCTTATACAATACGGCTAGGGGGATTTCCCAATTGGGAGGAGCGCGAATTTTGAAGACATTTTGTTTGTGCATTCAGGCTTATGAGCCTGTCTTTCTAGGGATTTTGAGAGTCTTTTTTTGCTATAGTAGCTTGCGAATTGAGGCAAGTCTGGATCATCACTTCGCAACCCTTATACAATACGGCTAGGGGGATTTCCCAATTGGGAGGAGCGCGAATTTTGAAGACAGGTGGAGGGAAAAGGCCAGATGGGGGATTTTAGCTCTTATTAGGGGGGACCAAAAAGCTGGAGGACGCCATGATTTGAGCGTATAAATTGTCTATCACTTTTTTTCTGGACACGCTGTATAATTTCCATACCTGTTATCCATATATTTCTGGCCAACGCCTTCATAACCTCGATTATCGCCGTCGTAATCCCGTCTATCCCTATCATCGTGATAGTCATTTCTACTTGCATCGCCGTAGTAATTACCCTCATCGCCGTAGTAATTACCCTCATCTCCGCGGTAATTATCATATTGACCGTGTGTACCGCCGTAGCCTCCATTCTCTTGGTCGTTATCGCCGTAATTGCGATCTCTTTCACTATCGTATCGGTCATCATGGTCCCTTTGATCGGCTCGATCGCGAATATCATCGTAAAAACGGTCATTAATACCTGACGTAAAACAGAACGAAATACATTTTTTAAAGAAAATAACCTTACACGCTTTTTCATAGTAACAGTATTTTTAATAAGAATAACTTGGAACTACAATTTGGCCAAAACCTAAGAACAAATTAAGAACAACCTGGGCCTCAGATCTTAGAAATAAAACTTAACATACTAAGACGTAAGAGATCACAAGAACATTGAAGAGACTAAGGTTGAGCCAAAATTAAAATTTCCACCACTCTTATACTACTATTTCTATTTTTTTTTATTTGATTGAGTTGTAGGAGGCTTTGAGGCCTATTTTCGCAACTATAGACGCTTTCAATGAGCACCCCGTCACCGCTGCGAGTGGGAATCGAACCTCGGTCGCCTGTGCAGCAACCAAGGTCAATGACCACTATACCACAGCGCATTAAGTAGCGCATTAAGTATCACGTGACTGTGAAGCGCCGTAAGAAAAAAGAAAACAAGTAAATTTGACAATTTGTTAAAATCAATAAAAAAACTACCTCGCTCTTGTTCCCATTCGCGAAACTCTCTTTCTCTTTCTTCTCGTAATTGTCGTAACTGTTCTTCTTTTTCGCGGATTTCTCGTTCTTGTCGTTCTCTCTCGTAACGTCTCTGTTCCTCTTCTTCTCGTTCAACTTCCTCAAAGCGAGAGGTTTTCCTGTGAAAGTGACAATATTCGTTGGTCAGTATGATTAAACACCAATCACAGGACTATATCATTGGCTAAGATAAAATCTTTTGAAGTAAGGTGTAAACTTTGAAGGGCTACATACACTTCACAATATATTGTCAGAAAATTTTACTGAGTGCCAGCAATATAATAAGGTTTCCGCACTATGTTGTCAGACCGATTTGCAATATTCCGACAATATGAAAGGGGAGGGGGGGGTTAGAGAAGAAAAATTTCTTTTAAGAGTTTTTTTTATTTGCTTCGTGCGTCACGGTCTGCAAACCTAATTGTTGAATATTTTTCGTCAATATATTGTGTAGTCTTAGTAATCCTTGATAACATATTATCTTAAAATATCAAAGAAGAAACACAAAGACAATAAAGCCTGACATACCTTTTGCTCCTACATTTCTCATCAAGGGCTTTCATCAAATAATGCATGCCATGAGCTTGATTCAAACGATCTGCGTCAATCTTGAGCGCTATTTCACGCGCGCGACCTGTTAATTTTGTCCTCACGACCAATGCTTGTCGCTTCAAATCGATACTTGTATTTCTACGCCATTCGTCAATAGCTTGACGCCATTTTTCATAATGGAGGTCGGATGGAAGATGAGGTGGCTGGTCTTCGTCATCTGACATTTTGATTTATTTTTCATTAATTTGTTGTTATTTATCTATTTTTGTTGTTGTTTTGTCTTCTTGTTTTAATTTGTTTGTTTTGTTTTGTTTTTTGTTAAAAAATCTAAATATTTCTTCATTTATTTTTTTCATCTAGAAGTTTTTTTTGTGTAAATCTGAAAAGAAGAATGAGATATAAACAGTTAATAATAATGAAACAAATGTATTGCCTCTTTATCGGTAAGAAACTATTTGAACTTCAAAGGCATTTTCTAAATTAAGATTCCTCTACTCAGTTTTCATACTATAATTGTTGCTACGAGAGGGTAGAAAATTTCTGATAATTTCTAAAAGCAAATGTTATAAAAACGCTACAAAAAATGGTATGGTCGTTTTACAAAATACTAAATACAATCATATCTTGTAATAAGCCCCACATATAACACACCCATCACTTCTTGCCGAATAATAGCCAAAGTCATTTCCAAAAGTAACATTAGCGAGTTTATGTACAGTATTTGCACTTTTAAGGACGTCGGAGTGACTCAAGCGATTTGGAACACAGTTTTGACCCGCAAAATCGAGGACGGTAAAGGCGCTGGTTTACCGTCGTCCTCAGTCAGGCAGGATCTAGACAAATTAGAAGTTAAGCGTCTCCTTCGCAGAAAAATACATATACATAAACTCACTATTTTATCCATCTATCTCACAGGACATTGGCAACTTTAATGAGATCTAGAGGTGCTAAATAGGTTTCTTTATGTTTACCTAGATATAGTGTTCGCCTTGCAAATCTACAAATGAAAACAAAGGATTGTCTCAACTTTCCAGACCCCTTAGATCTCTCTAATGTTTGTTATGTCAGAAAGACGAATGAAACACATCTCCCTAATCCATGTCGGTCACGCAGATCTACCAATTACCAACTATCTTTGATGACAAATTTATTTTCATTTTTCTGTTTGGTGGCCACCGACGCCTCTCCTTTCTTTACTCTCCTACGATGTTGATCTTTCTTCGTCTTACTAACATGCTTCTTCATTTTCTCACGGATGTCGGCTTCCGTAAAATTCTTTTTCTTTTTCACTATAGTTACGTTGTTGTTTTGCCCTGAAGTGACGTCATCCTTTTGTTTAGGGTGATTATCTCGAAATGGTTTATTGTCTTTGTTATCGATTCGCAAGTCTTCTAAATCTTCATCTATCTCATCTACTAGTTCTTCTTCGTTTTGATCTTTGATACTTTCACTTTCGATTTCGTCCTCTTGTTCACTTTCACTTTCGCTTTGTTCCAATTCTTCTTCTGTATCGCTCGCTTCGGAACCATCTTCGTCGTCTTTTTGTGATATCCCTTTATGACGTAGCCCATCAGCAAACTATGGAATAAGGTAAAAAGTTTGTTGGTTGCAAGGGGCAAGGGCACAATAATGAAAATCAGATCAAAATCTTAAAACAAGTTTGAAATCTTAATGGCTGAAAAATCTCTAGAGAAAAAGATAGTTAAATAAGAGATGATGTTTCAAATTACCAACATTCTGTAGTGCCAGAGCTCTTCGATAAATTAAGAAAATTTTATACTTCATCAGCGGTTACTTGGAGGTATGACATTAGCTAAAATCAAAGATAACTTCATTTTCGCTTCGTAAACACCAGAAATACTAGGAATTTGCGAAATAACTTAGTTGTTTCTGGGTTGCCAATAAAAAACACGACGTAATCTAACTCCATTTTATTTCTATACTGTTACTAATACCATGTCATGGAAAGCAACCGACAGGGACTGGATATATGGATAGCAACCACCTAACCTTTTCAAATTCATCATCTTCATCACCATCACTGTTTTCTCTTCGTCTCTCTCCTGATGATTTTTGAGTCTTTGTACATCCACTGGCCGATATCTGAACGTCCAAATCGTATTTTCGTCTAATGTGAGAAGTTTTAGGTAGGTATAACTAAGAGTGATCGAAAGAATAGAGGCAATGTTGAGAAAATACAAATGAAGATGAGCTGATGGAACGCGACTCATCATTTTTGCATATAAAAGGAGTAAAAGGATTGGTGATCTTCCAAGATAATGAATAGGGAGAAAAATTAAAATACAACGTACTCATTCACATTTTAATATCCCCTCACAAACAACAGCTGTAATCACTCTTATGAAAGCTTAGCCATTAAAATATGTATACAAGTCAAATTGGGGTTGGGGGTGTTGAGGATATTTGATATATTTTGCATAACGATTATCCGGCCCTTTTTGCCTTTATGATGCTAACATATATGCCTCCTGGATATCCGACCTCCTCAACTATCCAATAACTCACTAATCAGAAAGGGTTTTCGAAGAATCTTTTTAAAAATATTGATTGAAATGGATCATACTTAATGTCATCATATTTTGGATAATATTTTGATTCGAAGCCATATTTACGATTGAAGAAATCTCGTATGCATTGAACATCACGATCGAAATACCTAAAAAGGAAATGAACTGAAAAAATAACTTTCAAGGTTACCTAAACAATCTGATTAAAAGCTTGAGAGGTCCTCTAGTAAATTTTACACAAGAAAAATGTTTGGGTTGTCCAGTAATTACGTCATTTTTCAGACACCCATTTTCAGATATTGTGATATTTTTCCGCATAAAAAGAGCTTTGCATCGTTAAAATGCAGCATGAAATTCTTTCGAGGAAAAAGTCTTTTAAAAAGCACTAATGTTTGAATAATAATTTACATGTTTTGAATTGTTTTGACATGGAAAAGCCCTCTCTGCCCTGATCCGGGAGGGGGGGTATTACCCTTGCCGACCGACGGGGGTGCTCCGCTGAGGTTCGAAAAATGGGACTGGTTTTCTATTTTGGTGTTTTTGCGATCCTACCTGGGATTCGTAGAGGTTAAAAAAGGTACCCTGACCAGCGGCGCATCCCCATAACCCATTTTGCCCTAATACCCCCCCCCCCAGGGCCCTGGTTAAAACCTCTAATTTTTTCCACCTAACCTAACCGAACGAGATATAAGATGACAATTTGATATCTCCAAAACAGATTCCAAAAGGTAGTCTCAAAGAAACACTTACATGGGTGCATTGATATGATCTATAGATACCATCTGTGGGAAATCGATAACGATGACTTCCCCTTCGTTATTGATCAACAAATTGAATTCATTGAAATCACAATGAACAAAACCAAAAGATGCCAACCGATCGATAAGGTCCATACAATCACTGTATATTTGACCAGGGTTCTTCAGTTCATTAACATGATACCTAAAAGAAAATGGGAATAAGATACTCTGAGGTTCCGGCATAAACCTTCCCCTACTTGTCAATTTTCGAAAAGTTTTTTGGGGAGCCCTTTCCTATTAGGACCCCGCCCACCGTTTATTTATTCTTGAACATTTTCAGCCATCGGAAGCTGAATTGCTTTTGTTGCAGCAACTTTTTGGTGAATATTCAAATTTATTTATCGGATACCAATGGATTTTGACAAAACATCACAGAAAGACGATATCGATTCCATTAACTACAAAAACTACATTACGTATACATTACTCCAATAATTGAACAACATGATAACCTGATATATAGTGCCGGGCAAAGAAGCTTTCTCATCTTCAGAGGATTTCTCATCTTCTTTCTACTTCTCCAAAAATTCATGCGGTTATAATTATTCATGGTTATTGTTCAACAAAAATGAAGCAATTCTCAAGATGTTTTTTATAGGCTATTCGGTTGTTGTTCTGAACACTAAATAATATCTTAGAGTGATTCGCCAATATGTATTTCATCCCCTCTCATTTAATTCATATTTTAGGGGTAGAAAATCATCAAACTTATCTATATTTCTTATTTTGTGGAAATGGGCATTGTTGCATTTATTTCTCACCACAAGTGGTTAATTAGCAAAAAAGCTAGTAAAAAAATTGAGACAGACTTTGCTTGAATTAGCTTTTAGGACAGACTCAATAACTTTAAGATATAGAGCGATGACCGAGTCAACCCTACAAACCAGTATTGTGCCGGTTTGAATTCCCACACTTCTTCAAAAAGTGAGACAGCAGTGAAGATGTAATTTTTTCTTCAAATGTTTTTTGAACTGATAGACAATCACAGTTTGTTCCTCTGAAGAATTCTGCATTGTAACACACATGCGCATGCGTAAATTGTCGTTCTTTTTAAACCACATGTAGTTAATTCACGTGATAAGCAAAGAGGAATGAATACGTAGAGGTGTCCTTCAGTCGGGGCTGTGGATTGCGACATTTGTCGTTTTTTTATAAAATCTGTCGTTATTTTTGTCTGTTTTTAGTAAATGTCGGATTCTTTAGATAAACCCCCTCCTGTACACCATGACTTCACCTAAATTAAAGTGAATCTCGAACGATAAACGAGAATAAAGGAAATATCAAAAACCTGTTCAAGAACCAGGCTTCAAATTTCCGTTCAAATTTTTGACCTGCTTGGCAAAATTTCTAAATACGCCACTGAGATATGGCGCCCTATCATTTGTTTTTGTTCCCTTTAGAGCTTTGAGGCATGTTAACCTTTTGTTTTCTTAATGTTGGGCCTTCATGCCCTTGGGCATCTTGTTTTCGTGTACATATGAATTACCTAAAATGTCTTAGACTTATAGACTTACATGTATTTTTTTACGACATTTATATTCCCAGGTCAATTATATCTAACTTTTCGTAATTTTATATAAAAAGGAATTTTGTTCATCTAGTCTTGTACAGCTAATGATTGTATTAACATGAAACTTAAAGTACTGTGGAGCAAATTGTGTGTTTTTTGAAAATTGTATAGACTTTTACTTATTCGAAACGGCTTATTCTGAAACGCTTACGCAAATTATAAATCGCTCAGTTTTGGTGCTACCTTGTCAAAAGGCTTCCTATTTTTGGTCAATAATAATCTGTTTTTCTGTTGCCATAACGAGCTTCCTGTGGAGCTATTGATATTACCGTGACTAGAGTATCAATACACGGTCGAATAAAAAAGACTGAATAAAAAAAGACTAAATCAAGTTATCCCAGTTATTTATTTATCCTTTTTCCCATTTTGACAATAGTCTATTTCTATAGGTCTTCATGAATAGAAGTCCTTAATTTCAATGCTCAAAAAGAAACTTATTTCGTATTTTTAAAGAAAGTTTACACTTCCTTCATTTTAGGTATATTCTCCTTGATCACGATTAGTTCTTTGACGTTGAAGACACAAGCACGACGGAATCAGTCTGATTCTGGTTACAGTACACTAAGATAAGTTTTTGAGCAGTTTCTGTAGCCATTTTGCAGTGTATTTGTCTAAATCGTATAGTACCAGCCGTATCTAGTGCATTTTGCATAATATATAATGAATATCCAAGCTTTGTCATGTATTAAATGGTCCAATCGTGATCTTTATGTGAAAGCTGGTGATTTTATGTCAAAGATGTTGGTAACCAGAGAAGAGATTATTAAAGGTCAAGGATTGCTTTATGATACATATAAGAATCAAAGATGGCAATGGTCAGAGGAAAATAATCCTACAGGTATAATTTCCCATGGAAGTTATAACTTTAAAAATAGTTTATCTGGAAGCACTCATTTTCTAAGTGTATAGCTCCTCTTTCGATAGCTATCTATCCCTCTCTTAATTGGTGAGCATCAAGCAGCGAGGTATAAAGTACCATTTTGAGAATCTTTGGTATGACCCGATTGGGGGTTGAACCCACAACCTTACGAACCGTACCCGGATGCTCTACCACTGCACAACGGTCGCTAAATAGTAGCTATCGAAAGAGGAGCTTTAGCGTCGCCTCTGACTGCGGTCGCAGACTTACTTAAGTGTATAGTCAACTCTCTTTAATTCGAATCTTTCTCTAATTCGAACTTAAGTATTTGCACACTCAGCGAGAATCTAGTATAAAATACTTTCAATAATTCAAATGTTTCTCTAATTCGAGGAAAGTTCTTGGTCCGAATGGGCCATTCCATTTTATATCCATACAGAGGTGGGGTGCACGAACATTTCCAGAGGGTAATACGAGAAAAATTCCCAGGGGGTCTGTCTGTATTTCTAAAGATTTTCACGAGGTAAAAGACTGATTTCAGTTTGTCCACTCTCACTTTAAAGTGTGAAAAGAAATTTTCCAAGCGTACTTTTGCAAATTTCGCAACAATAACAATAACACAACAATATTCCGATCTTTCCAAAACTGCTAAGGTGTATATTTCTAGTCTATTCAAAGATCACAAACGATATGGTCTCTACTTCTGAGTAAAGTTGCTCAAAACGCTATAATGAATTTTAATGCTTTCATATTTTTTTTGTCCCAAAGGTTTTCAAATCAAGAGCTCAGACACAGGAATGAAATATATCACCGATCGTTTCGATGGAAAGAGCTCAATATGGATTGGAACATTTCATGGAAACAAATTAATCACAAGTATGCGACTTGCCTTTCGTACAGATGAAAACCCGTTCTTTGATCTAGAGTTATATCACAACAAAGAATCAGGAAAAACCCAACTTGACAAGGTTTTGAGTGAAAAGAATTTGACCGAGATCAGCCGGTTCAGCACAAGCTTGGAATATCAGAATAATCGAGTAGGAGGCGCAATGACTATTTTGATATTGGCAAAGTTTTTAGTGAAATACAATTTGTCTGGTTTTACTACCTCCCAATACGACTTCTTTTCAAAGTATGGGTATAGTGAACTTGTTGATGATAGTTTCGACTATGGGGACGGCGTCAAAACGAAAGTTTGGCTTTATCCCAAGAATGGTGTTAGATTTGGGTTGAAATTATTTATGGGTAACATGGAGCAGAATTTCAAGGGTGTCACATACGGTTGGGTGTCACCTTCAAGCAAATTGTAAACAACATAGTTTATGTGCGTTTATTGTTTATCGTATCCCGTTATTGCCTTATCAGTCTCATTTCTTTTTTCTATCCCACGAAGTTAAAAAGACGTACAGTATTTCACTTAAGGAAAAAACCACAAAGTTATGTACAGGAGTTTTTATTGTACATAGAGGTAGGCAAAACGTTGCCTAGCCGCCCAGTACATAGTCCGGTACGATAATAGAGATACCAGAGAAAAATTGTTCGATTCAATTTAACTCATTTTTAGTTATTACAGTGGCCCCTGGGAGAGACAATGGCAGAGCTGCCTAAATGCTCAGTCGTTATTCCATGGCCAGTCAGATCAAATATTAGTCATTATTGTTATCATTATTAGTCCCGGGGGCGGGGGGGGGGTACTTAGGCAAAAATGGATGATGGGTATGTGCGGACGGTAAGGGTCGGTTTTTTCACCTTTCAAAGTCTTTCTAAGGGTCGGAAAAATCAGAAAGTTTTAAATCAGTCTCTCTAAGGGTCAGAAAATTCAGGAAACTTTTTGATTTCCAGAGAAAAAATTGTAATAAAGTCTCTCTAAGGGTATGACTTTTTTCAAAAATCGAAAAAAAAAATTCAAAAAGTCTCTCTAAAGGGTCACCTTTTCAGCAAAAATCAGTCTCTCTAAGGGTCGGTTTTCAGAGGTCCCATCCGCACATACCCCTCATTCGCCAACCCTAGTACTCCCCCCCCCCGGATATTAGTGTGTGTAATCACATGATAACGAGCTAATCGCACAATGATTTTCAGAACTTTTTTTCAGTATCATGAAAACAATGAAAGGAAATTACACTGAAAGCATTATTCTTCTCTTCCCTCTGTATATTTTTTTTTTTGATATTTTTTTAGTTTTTTCTCACAAAGCAACATTCGAATGAAATCAACACGTTCGATGAAAGAATGATGTGAAATTTTCAAATTTTGAAGAAATTGGCACCCCTTCGAAAGAGTAATTAAAAATTAATTGCTCTCTACAGGATTCAATTAACGATTAATTTGCTCTCTTTGAAGGCACGCCAAATAAGAAAAAATAACCCATCGTGCGATTATTATTAAAATGAGATCACAGAGACTCGGTGTTAAAGGCAGTCTGTTCCTCTAAAGAAACCTGCATTGTAACACGCATGCGTAAGTTGTTGTTCTTTTTAAACACATGCAGTTAAAAATTCCCGTGATAAACAAAGAGGAAAATATGTCGTTCTTTATGAAATTTGTCGCTCTTTTTGTCTATTTTTTAGTACACGCTTTTTTTTATAAGAATGGTGTAAATCCATTTCATCATGGATATTCTTAACTTTTTTAGGAAAATCACCGTAAATTATTCTCACAGAATTCTTAAGTTAGGACCCTAATTCAGACTAGCTCAGACTAGCTTTAACATTTAGTACATACGTCTCAAGCATATATTGGCATTTTTATGAAAGGAGTGAGCCTTACTTAGGGGTGATTGACAATTTATAATTGAAAATGCTCTAAAAAAGGCTTTCTTAGTTTGAGTAGCAAAATTCCACGATGGTGATATTCTTAGCATTATTCTTAGTTTTTTGGCCATTTTTATAATGGACATTCTTATAAAGTGTATTATAAAAAAAAGCGTGTAATACAGGATTCTTTAGAAAAACCCCCTCAAGTTAAATGACAAATGAAATAACAAATAAAGTTATCTTACAGTGGGAAAGCATCAACAAGCTCCATAATGACACAATGTCTGTTAAAATCCACAGGTCTTGGAACTGGGTAACCGTTATCGTACAACACCTAAAAGGGATTGGATGGTGGAATCATACATTCTTGTGTTTGGTTAGAAATTCAACAGGAAGGACCAGGTGCGCCACAAAAAAGTTTCTCTCTTGAGAGTGAATTTTCTAGAGGTTTAAAATTTCAAAATATCCAATCCTTTTCCATTTGAGAGAGGAAAGATTAAACTAAATTTTTGTGGGGTACCCGGTACATACACGTTTTTATAAGAACATCCAAACTTTTTGAAGCCTTCGGATATTTCTCAAAACAGTTTTTTATATAAGAACAAACTGTATAAGAACATAAGGCTTCGATGGCCAAGAAATTAAAGAACAATTTAAGAGCCTTTTAAGGCTTTAAAACTCAAAAAGCTAAGGTTTAGAAAGAAAAAAAAAGAAAAATTTCGGATGTTCTTTTATAAAAGAGAAAATGTGTATCCAGGAGCTTTTCATCTCAAAAATTCATCAAAACAATTTGGTCAAAGGTCAAAGAAAAAACAAGAAGAGCTTATTAGTCCATAAATTGACAGTTCCAGGAATTACACGTTTTTGTTCATAAGAACATCCAAAAATTTTGAAGCCTTCGGATATTCTTAACTTTTTGGATTTTAAGCCTAAAAATATTCTTAAATTGTTCTTATTTTCACCATTTGTTGAGTATTTTTACACATTTTTCTATTTTCTTTTTCGGCTGTTTTAGAGTTAGCAAAGCCTTAAAATGTTCTTAACTTGTTCTTAACAATCCGGCCATCGAAGCCTTAAACGCTCTGTTAGTTTGTTATTATAAAAAAAAGTGTACTCTTTAGTAAGAGTTTGACACTCGAAACGAAGGAATAGGCTTGACCATAGGCCTAGAACGGCCGAACCTCAACAAAAACTGGCTGGTTTTTCAGTAAACTCTTTCTAATTCAATCCTCTACTATTGTCGAATCTTTTATAATAATTCGAACTAAAATATTGGTCCCCTCAGCTAGAAATTAGTATAAAATACTTTCTGTAATTCGAATATTTCTCTAATTCGAAGAAAACTCTCAGTCCCTTGAGGATCGAATTAGAGAGAGAGAGTCAACTTTATAAAGATAGTATGTAATTTAATGTCAACGATATGAAAAACCTTCATGAAAGCAAACTCCTTTGCAGCAGCGATACGAGAAAGATATAACCATGATGCATTGTTTCGATGTTTGTGATAATCACGTTTCTCTTTGATCTTACGAAAAGATGTACGACCAAGCCTACAGAAGCAAGGAATATACATAAAATGTTTGTGACATTGTTAAAACAATTTAGAGACTATAAATGTAAATCAACCAAAGATATAAGCATTACAGCTTTTGGTTAATATTGCTAGTTATTCAAATTAGTATTCTAGCCCTCTCTCGACAGTTTCAGAGCCGTCGCATACACCGGGTTTTAAGATTCAAAGGTTAATTGGATGGTAAACTAAATATACGCAAATCGAACGTTTGTATTCCATATTGGTGGTAGCCGTAGCTTATTGAAGAAAAAATAACCATACAATAGCAGCGGTATTATTTTTTGACTTCATCTCAAAGTGGATAAAAAGGACCTAAAAACGACCGGGTGTTTGCCACTAATTTTGAATTCAAACAATAAAACTAGAGGCAAACGCCCGGACTATTTTGGGTGTTACCGTATAAAACATTACGTCATGATAATATCATGAGATCTATTGGTTTCACTTACCGGTGTAGTTTCATAGCGTATTGTACGCCTTCTTCGTCGGCGACGATATAAATATCCGACTCTTTGCCGACGCCGATTTGATTGCCGACCGAATAGACGACATCACGAGCTGACAGAGCTTTCAATGCCAAGTAGTCGTAGCCAGGATAACTAAGTCGATAGCCAGAACCTTTTTGAGTAGAATGAATAATTTGAGAAAAAAAACACTACAAAATCTAATGACGTATAGAGGACTAGCAGCATTCACTATGTGCTATTAGGACCATGTTCACACGTTACAATTACGTTTCGCTCCGAAACGAAATGAAGCCATTCTATTGGTTAGAAGTGACGTAAAACTTGAATGTAACCAATAAGAATGGCTTCATTTCGTTTCAGAGAAAAACGGAATCGTTACATGCGAACATGGCCTTGATGACCACCTATAAAACCGCCGGTTTGCTCCATATTAGATTCATATTACATTATCAAAACACCAGGTTATTCGGTGGGACCATGTTATTAACTATCTTTAAAAACATGGTATAATAAAACCCTTTAACTCAATGGGTTCATTCAAGAGGTATCTAAAAATATCGGCGAATATTCAAGAAGTTGAGCCAAATTTTAGCCTCCTACTTGCTATTATAATAACAGAGTGTAGAGTGCATAACATTATTTCGACAAAGGTTATTTGAATGTTATGTTATTTTATATCCATACAGGGCATTTCCAGGGGGTAAAAGTTTATTCTAAAATTTCCAAGGGTAAAAGACTCATTGTAGTTGTCCACCCTTACTTTTAAGGTATGAAAAGAATTTTTCCAGGGTTTCTTTTGCAAAATTTGCCATTTTCCAGGGGGTATCCCTGGGTATCCACACATTTCTTTCTTTTTTCTTAAAAAAGTTCGTCCACCAACTGTATGTAAATTTAGTGGAACAGCCCAATGATGTCTGATTAATTTCTTACCATTTCGATTGTTATCATAGACTAGAAGTTTGTTTTTGACTAACTCCTTCAACACTTTGTGACAACCACCATGCTTGAGACTTGCGATTTGTGAAACGAGTGCAGTAGGGACCGTCTCATGGTTTTTCATACCCATTTCAACCTAGAACGATATATAAATAATTGATGTTTAAAATTGATATCTGGAACTAAAAGACTTGCTATTTCGGGTCATCAATATAGTACCCAGCTGGCACACAACGTTGTTTTAACGTTTATCTAATGTTCACAACGTCCATATAACGTAAAATGAACGTTAAAACAACGTTGTGTGCCAGCTGGGTACGTACGCAGAAAATTTCCAAATATTTGATACCCTCCCTCCTGTACAAAGAGAACAATAGAAATGATGGACGCACAGTTATCACCGCAATTGCAGTGTATAAAAGAAACAGAATTTAAGATTCAAGGAGAAAACAGGCAATTTTTGTACATAATTATTGATCATATCTTTTTAACGCATAGACGAAATAAAGACAAGCTTTCTTTTCGTACGATTTTTAACAGTCGATATTTGTTTATCTTTGTCGATTAGCACCGTTATAAGCCTTATTAGGCTGTAGTATACTTTTTTTAGATTTGTCTTTTAGAATTAAAAAATGGTTGGACCTTTATAAACCGCAGACGTACAATAAGCCTACGAATTTAACATTTCAAGAAACAAAACGAAAATTAAACGATATTCGATAAAATGTCAAAGCCGTCAAACTACTAGCGAGTACCTAACCAAAAACCGGGATTTTTTATTCCGTTACTGCGTAAGAAAAATGCAGTGACGTCTCATAGAGAGGCTACCAAACGACTAGCGAGCACTTCACTAAAAACCGGGATTTTCCAAACCGGGCTCCAAACAATCGAAAAAGTCGCAAAGTGGAATAGACGTTAATTGCGTAAAAAAACGCGGGTGACGTCTAGTATAGGCTACCAAACGACCTGAATGAGCGCAGAAACAAAGTAATAAAACTTACGGCGGTGAGGACACGGAAGTCTTCTTGTGACATATAACGAAGCAATGTAACATTGACTTTCACCATATTTGTAAATTATTATTATTGACTTCCGATACTGTATTGTTTTCTATTTTTATTTTGATGGTCTGAAAAAAATAAAAATGAAGAATTAGTCAGCATGTGACCTCATAGTCATAAATGAACACTCATTTGTTCGTTTCACTGAAATTACAAACGTTTTACTAGTTGCACATATACAGTTGAAATTCTCGAATTCAACACAACGTTCTACTATTAGATAATATTGAAAAATTCACCGTCAACAAAAAACTTGCAGAAACGACGCTTTACTATTAGATAATTCTAAAAAAGTCTCCGTCAACAAGAAACTCTCATAAACGACGCTCTATTATTCGATAAGCTCCCTTATTCGATGAAACACCAATTCCCGCTTAACTGTAAGATCATTTTACGAATGATCGTTAAATGGACATTATTTTGACGTTTTTTTCCAACTGGGAGAATACATTCAAGTTACAAGCAAGTCGAGAAAAAGCATGCCAAATATAATGCCTTATGGAAATCCAGGACAAAGAACAGTTGACTCTCTCTCTAATTCGATCTTCAAGGGACCAGGGATTTTGTTCGAATTAATGAAATATTCGAACTAGAGAGATTATTTTATACTAATTACTAGCTGAGGGGACCAATGTTTTGGTTCAAATTACAGAAAAATTCGAGTATTAAGGTTCGAATTAGAGAGAGTTGACTGTGATTCAATAATAACTATCCACGAAACATCAATATAATTGGAATACAAATGGACGGGAAGCAATGAGCACAGCTTGACTTTCTGATTCTCATAGATACAAAAGAAAAACTGAAACAAACCCCTAGATACAAAATTGTTAATTTAAGAGAAAAGAATACCTAAAAACCCTTTTACAAAATTTGAAAACAAAACCTAAATTCTATTACTACTTAATTCTGACTTTTTCCACAAGTGCGCCAGAGCTGAGCTCATAGAAATTTTGGTGTTAATACCCAATATCCTAGAGAAATAATTAAGAATTTATGATCGTTTAGCTGAGTATGCATATTAGTCGAGGTAGAGTTCGGAGATGAAACATAATTAGAAAAAATAATAATTCAACCTAATCATAAGTATAAAAATCAAAACAAACGCCTAAAGGAATATCGTATTACTTCGAATAAACGGACCGGGCGTTTATTAAATTGTTTGGATTTTAGGCGGGACGGGGCGTTTAAAAGATGGGGGATGGGCGGCATTTATTTGAAGTAATACGGTAATGAGAATACGTATACTTAATCAATCTAAGAGGTCAAGATGGGAATGAGGTAAAAAATGCAATCTATCATAAATTAAAAATAAAAATGAAACAATAATTATTTAAAAATAAATTTATTTGGGACATACAGCTGACAAAAGCTCTCTTCTACTAATTCAGAATCATAAAAGCTTATTAAGAACGGAAGATACTGTCATCATAAAAAGTAATTCAATTCAACTTTACAGCAAGTTTTTAACTAAAATATCTAAGAAGCCATGTTTTTAACGCGCATAGTTCTTAACATGCAAATGCTCGAAAAAAGTCACTCAGTATTTTAACTACGTGGCCAATAAACTGAAATTCGTGGTCAATAAACTGAAATTTAGCTTAAAATTCATCGCAATAATATGGCTCGTCTATTCCACATGTAGGTTACTTAGAAGAAGAGAAGCTCTGAGAGTCTGTATTCATCCTACCATCCTCTAATCATTCATCATTTTGACAAGATGGTTTTCATTTCTCGCATGAGATTGGAACCTACACTGATCTTCTCACAATTGATGGTGATGGTAGCTTTGTCAGCCTTCAGATGAACGGAGACCAGTACCGGAAGGCTGGACGAAATTAACACTCCAGAATATCTGAAATAGTAAAGAGAAAACACAGTGGTTGAAACAATTTCTTTTAGTATACGTCGAAAAATGGATTTTTCACAGCAAATTAGTATATAATGAAATCTTAGAGAACTAAGACTCTTTATAATCTTTAAAAAGAACTTTTAACACTGCTAGGTATGCCGTAAACAGCCATAAAAACGTGCCTGGTCAAATAAGATGAAAAAGATATTTCACTTACTTCACCTAACAAAGGATCCAACAAGTATGTATAGATATGTATAGATAGTCGATATTTTACTTGGATATCCTAGTAATCTAGGACCTTTAGGCATTCTTTCGATTATGAGTGAAGGTAGAGAAGGTAGAGAGTCTATCACAATATTTCCCTAACATCCTGCCTGGATGTGCTTGGAATTTGAACACAGTACATTGCGGTGCAAATCTGTTTTCAAGGGGTCCATGGTTAGCCGGTTCAGCTATCTATTTACTGAACGGAACATTGGACGGCGTGGGGAGTCGCACTACAAACACTGACACCTTTGACCACCTGCCCATCTTTCCTTAAATAACGTTTATATTCTAAAATAAACGAGAACTAGTCGTTTAGGGGTAAACACACTGAGTACCTCGTGATTTTGCCTTCCGTGACAGCTGGCGATGGTGAACGTGTGAGGCTTGCGCTCTCTAAAATACGCTTAGCAATTAGGTTGTCATCAGCCGAGACTGCTGCAGAAACCGTACAAGTTGTTGATGATTCGTTCATGCCGGTTAGCTTCTTTTGTTGTGTTGTGAACTCGTTTTCGATGAGGTTCGTACCACGCATTAATTCGCCGACTGGAATATTGACGGTGACCGAGAATTTGTTGTTTTCGGTGCTGAAATGAAGAGTAAAACGAAATATAAAATGTATGAGGCTGACAGTAATATGAGCTTGTAAATGTCCTGTTCTTAATTTCAACTCGTATCAAGCTAAAGCAAGAGGGGGCTCTAATATACGCTTCGTTGTCCAAACGTATTAATCTTCGGGTCTTTGATTGAGTGAAAGCATTTTACTACCAACTTCAGAATCAGCTATCAGTCAACTTTTTATAACCCCTTTACAAAGAAAAAGTTGAAAGTTGAAATGATACCAGATGTCGAATTTAGCAGGTTGCATCGTGTCTTTGAAATCCACTCCGATGGCTGTAGCGATGGTTTGTCCTGCCGCTAGCGATTCTGTTAAGAGAAACATTTACGTGTGTAAAAGAATAGCAGTCTTCAATAGACGACTTAAACCTAAGCACTTATTTAAGGCTCCAGCTCGTGTAAAAACTACTATAAAACAAGGAACTTTTTTTATTAAATTTTCTTGTGTGAAAAATTCAACGCCTGGGGAAGGGAACTTTTGTTCTGTTTTGTTTAGTTTAGTTTTTGACCCCTTTTTCCGTAACCGATTGAAAAAGGCTTGAATGTGTAAGTGAAAAAAAGATTCGTAAACAAAACTGTATGAGTGATCAAAGCGAAAAAAATATGTTACCGATTTCAGTGAACTCGTGCATTTCGGAGCCAGACGATAATTTCTAAAAATAAAATGAGTATAAGATTTAAATGGCTTTCAAAAAAAAATGTGTCCAAGTACCCCTGGCGATATCACTTAGTGCCTTGCGGGGGGATAGCTATTTATTTTTCTGTGTTCGTTTTGTAAGTAGTATATGTTCGTAAGAGTAATGTAGTGTCTTAAATTATGAATTTAAAGAGAAAAAAAAGGTAAACAAAAAAACCTTGTTCCCGACGTGAATTTTCTTGATTTCGTTACCGCTTTGATTTTTCAATTCGAGTTCGATGGCCACCATGTTGCGACTGTAGATGCACGGGCCACGTGTGTAACGGTAATTAACGACTAGCCCCTTTCCATTGATCTTGTTCAAAAGCTCGTATGTTTTCGTGTTTCCAGGCTAAGGTAAAGGAAGAGTTAAGCGCAAAAAAAAAACTATTGCAAAAAAAAAAAAAAATAAAATAAAAAATGTCTTAACGTCAGAAAAACGTTCGAAAATAAACGTTCATAACTCAAAAAAAAAAACTATTAGAAGTTTGACCTTGGATTGAAAAGTTAAACTGTTTCTTAGTAGCATAATCTAAGAATGCGGTATTCTAGGTAAGATTGCGCGAGCGTTTATAGATCTTTTATTAATCTAAAATCAAATCTATGGGTTGTCTGAAGAGCGAAAGAACGGAACTTCCAAAAAGTTAATTGAAGTTGATACAGTCAACTCTCTCTAATTCGAACTTCTATTGTTCGAATCTTTCTGTAATTCGAACTAAAACATTAGTCCCCTCAGCTAGAAAGTAGTATAAAATACTCTCTGTAATTCGAATCTTTCTCTAATTCGAAAAAATTCACTGGTCCCTTGAAGATCGAATTAGAGAGAGTCAACACTGTATATATTTAGGATATTACAAGGTTCGTTAGATCCTCAATTTAAGCAAAAGGCAAACTTACTGTAGATGCATTGTAAGAAGCGATGTTTGAATAGCCAGAGGGATCCAAGCTCAACGAGTTCATATCAGAGGCTAGTGATGGTGTCAGAACGTCATTTCCTCCGTTAGTTGCAGGAGCTGGCGAAGTGACTGTGAAGAAATAGGAATTGAATTAACAAATGTCACCTATTAATACGCAGTCCCTTAACTTGATCCCATCAAATCTTTGGTCTACGCTTTCTTTTGGAGATTTGGTACCGATAACTTTACCCAATGTAGGAACTACCTTCTTAAACGGATCATATGTTTGGTGTACAACCCTGATCGAGAGTAAAACTTGAGGATCTTGTAGCGAACTAATACAAACTCTAACACAAATACCGCCGTCGTGTAGACCTTACTTTTGTCCATTTCTTTAAAAAATAGTCTTTCTTACAGTCGTCTAAGTCCAATAGTTGGTCATAGCCGCTTTGGCTGTGTGGTGGTGGTTGTGATTTCTTCTCGTTCTTTTTCTTCCCTTTCGACGGCGGCGGCTAAAGAAGAAACAAGTTTAAGTGTTTCGCTGATTCAGTCGTGATTTCTAATATTTGTAGGAACAGGCCATGGAAGGCAATTATATTATTTCGGTTATAAAGAGATTTTGCATGATATGAATAATTCATTATTCCGGTCCGTAAAAAAATTACAAGTCTCTTCTTAATTCGGTTCTTCTTCATTCCCCTCCAGACCTCAAAAAAAATTTTCTCTAAAGATCATTCACCTAAACTCAATCGTGACAATTTTTTACTGAAACTTACTTTCTTGACAACTTCTTCTTCTTCAGATGATTCTTCTTCGCTCGATTCTTCTTCGCTCTCCTCCTCAGAGCTTTCTTCTTCAGATTCTTCGCTCTCCACCGCAACAGCTTTTTGTTCTTTCTCTTCTTCTTCCTCATCGCTGGAAGCTTTTTCACTTTCTGATAATTCGTCGAATTCACTATCTGTTGATAGAGAGAAATTCATGTTTTTTTAAGTTAGGTATTATACGCGATTCAAATTGGAAATTATAACAAATGGATATATGTAGTTCTAAGGCATAGGATCTGAAATATGAAATCCTGCTTTTTAGCTTAATATAAAATCAGAAGGGTATATGCTTTCAAAGAATGAACAGTGACACTCTTAAAGTCTTATTTCCAACAAGATATCAGTGTAGCCTGGCTATTAGACTAAGGTTCAAAAAGCCTTTTTAAGCAATAAGAAAGAAAATAAGTATTGAGATATACGGTATATCCTGCATTACCAGGACCCCCAGACCGGGGGGGGGGTACTTAGGCAAAATGGATGTGCGAGCCCCTTTTCACACCCTCGAAAGTCCCTAGAAGGGGTACAAAAACCACAATAAGCCATTTAGTTTGTAAGGGTTCCAAAGTTACCAAAATCAAAAAACGACTACCTCGAAGGGTCATAAATTGGACAACATTTTAGCAAATCAGTCTCTCTACCCGTCACCTCGCAAACCTAGTACCCCGGACTAAAAACTGTTCAATGACAGCATCTTACCTTCGCCGTCATCTTCACTTTCTTCTTCAGATTCCTCTTCTTCTTCGTCAGCTTCAACTTTTGCTTCTTCTTCTTCCTCCGAACTCTCCTCTTCGCCGCTTTCTTCTGAAGCAAGAGTAATAATACATATTAACGGTCATATAACTCCTCAACCTTCACTTTTTATTCATTTGAGGTACAAATCACCTCCAATTTCCTCATCATCCTTAGTCTCTTATTCTTCTCCCTCACCCCAACCCTCCCTTGTCTTTCCTCCCCTCTTTTCCTTCTTGACAGCCTTTCTCGAAATCTCCATCGACCTCCTTCCTCATCTTCTCCACCTTTCTTGCCCCACCTTCGAAACGCTCCTTCCAAATTTTTCTCCCCTATCTTTCTATCTCCGCCACCCCTGGCCACCCTCTTTCCCATTTTATGTCGCCAATGTCTCAATCTTCTACACCACCTTCATCACCTCCCATCTCATTTTGACAAAGCTCCATGCCAATCTTCAACAATGTCACGGCCTATTAAAATTACCCTACCTTCACTTTCTTCGTCCGAATCGTCTTCATCGCTTCCACTCTCCTCTTCTTCTGACGAAGAATAAAAGCCTTTGTCTTTCTTGCTTTTTCCTCCTTCAACGCCACCCTTGCCTTCTTTGTTCAGTAAGAATTGATTGCCCCATACTGGTTGCACCTAAAAAAAACAAGATATTCAAAAGGGGGAGATTGGAAAATACAAAAAAGTGCAGAAGATCCACAATGAGTTTTATTTGAAATTCAGGCACTGTATGCTAAGTCGTTGATTTAAAAACGTCAAACATCTGTCATTTTAGAAAGTCAAAAGTAAACGGGAAAAAGTCCACTAATTCATGACTGACTAGCATAAACTGCAAGGCGATAAAGCTGTGGCAAAAAACCAGGCTATCGTATAAGGCGACAATTCGGTTCAATTCAAGTACTCTTAGGTTCCAAATAAACGGGGGGGGGCCTAATTGCCGGGGGGGAGTTGGAAATTGTACTTCTGAAACCCCAAAATAAGGTAAAAATAGGCTAAGATCAGGCTATTTAGAGCAAAATTAGGGGCCTTCTCTTTGACAGCTGAAAATATTCTTAGAGATTAATAAACGGGGGGTCCTAATAAGGTCCGGGGGGGTTGGAAAATTTTCGAAAAATTAACAAGCGGGGGAGGGCGTTTATTTGGAACCTAAGAGTACGAACGAAGTTTCGAAAATGGTTCATGTTCAGGATAACTCTAATTATAATATAATACGACTTTGTTGTTTGGCTATAAAGAAGCCATTTATGCGTAAAAGACAACGACGAAGACAGTGACAAACTTACCTCAACATTTCTGACGGATGGGTCAGGTTGTTGATCAGGGAACTCTGGCAATTCTTGGTAACCAGCTGCTTTGGCATCAATCATATGAGATAGTGAGCCAAGTTGGTATGCACTTCGATCTATAGGGTGATTGATGTAAACAAAGAAATGTTTTGGGTAGTTTTGTTCATTTTTTTGTATAATAGGTACAAGCTATCAAATAGTGGTTCAAAAAGTTTGGTCAAAAGCTACTTAGTAGAGTGACTAATAAGAATCCATTTGAGCTTATTATCATCCATCCTCAAATTTACCCCTACGAAATTGTAATTCCATTTTTTTTTTCGTTCACAGTGATACCCAAGAATTGTAACTTAAGTAAGGAAGATGTATCGGAGTGGATATCCAAGTTACCTTTGAAAAGAGATTCCAGTACAGGAGCGGGTTTCTCTGCCAGGAAAATCTTTTTGGCTTTCTTCTTCAAATTAGCTCCTCCCTAATTGAGAAAACGATGGAAAAAAATTTACAAGGGTTTTGGTTTGTTTAAAAAGAGCTGGGGAGTGCAGTTATTTCAAATAAACTTTTCTGACTGTCTTAGAAGAATATAGGAAAGTATTATAACAAACTAAAATTCAGTCAGGATTCAATGAACTATTTATGTCAGATTGCCCTGATACATTCTTCCCTGTAAAATTATCGAATACATTCTCTCCTATTTGTATCATTAAAGGTAAAACACTTCCCCGAGCTTCCTAAAATTTAATAAAAATCTCCCATTCCACAGACTTTATCGTCCCTCTTATCCATGGGTAATCAAAATATGGTTATACTGCTCATACCTCACTTTTCTCCGTAGGAGAAGTAGGAGTTTTCTCGCCGCTACATCCTCCAAACTATGGGTTAACCCTGGGTAATCAGAGATGATTATACTGCTCATACCTCACTTTTCTCCGTAGGAGAAGTAGGAGTTTTCTCGCCGCTACATTCTCCAAACTATGGATTAACCCTGGGTAATCAGAGATGATTATACTGCTCATACCTCACTTTTCTCCGTAGGAGAAGTAGGAGTTTTCTCGCCGCTACATCCTCCAAACTATGGGTTAACCCTGGGTAATCAGAGATGATTATACTGCTCATACCTCACTTTTCTCCGTAGGAGAAGTAGGAGTTTTCTCGCCGCTACATCCTCCAAACTATGGGTTAACCCTGGGTAATCAGAGATGATTATACTGCTCATACCTCACTTTTCTCCGTAGGGAAGAGAAGGAAACGCAAGAAACGTGCACGATCTCTGATGTCAAAGTTCTGATCATACTTGGCCAGTTGCAACACGTACTGGTACAATGTTCTTGTCTAAAAATAAAGAGATCAAAAAATAAAACGGTATAGTTATGATTTATGGGGTTGGGTTTCTTTACTGCTTCCGTTTAATGTGAAAGACAGAAGACGGAGAAGAAATCGATTTTTGAATGAACACATTAAAGAGATAATCACATACGGTTTGAGAAATTCTGCCTGTAGATTGCTTTAAATAGTCCTGAGAAAAACCTGAAAACTTTTTTGCCCAACTATTTTCAAAATCGAGATATTCAAGTTAAAAGTTTTTTTAGTTAGGAAATAATTTCAACGTAAGAACCGTGTAAGAACACTCTTATTAGATATTTCAAATTGTCATATCTGAACTTTGGAAACAACTTCGACATAAAGGAATCAACAGGAAAAGATATATGAAACCATCTGATTATCCCTTTAAAAAATCACTCAGAACGGTTCTTTGTAGTTACTTTGGAAGACAAGTGTTTCATCCAATTCAAAATGTTAAGAAGCGTAGAAGGACGCCCGTCTAAATTAGATCTACTTTCTGGAAACCTTCTACACGCTTTTTTTTATAAGAATAGTGTAAATCCATTTCATTATGGATATTCTTAACTTTATTGGGAAAATCATCCTAAAATATTCTTACAGCATATTCTTAGGTTAGGGTCCTAATTCAGACTAGATTTAACATTTACTAAATGTACATACGTCTCAAGCATAAGATGGCATCTTTGTGAAAGGAGTGAGCCTTACTTGGGGGTACACGTTTTTTTTTTTATTAGAACCCAGTTTATAAGAACATTTAGGCTGAAATTCGTCGAAAAATTAAGAACATCGTAAGAACATGACCAGCCTAAGTTTGGAAAAAAATGACAAAAAACTACAATTTTTCTTCTTTTCAAGCAGTTTTAACCCAACTTAGGCATGGATTTTCTAAAATCGAGAGTCAAATATTGTCCAAATTGTACCAATTTTATATGCTCTTTATTTTGCATGATATATTGTCGATTTAGAGTAGTCTGAAAAATTAAGAACGCATTTAAGAACATTCAAGGCTGAAAATTGCTAAAAAAATAAGCACATCCAGGCTCAGCCAAATTTTAAGTGTTCTAATAAAAAAAACAACGTGTAATTGACAATTTATAATTAACAATGCTCTAAAAATGGCATTCTTCGCTTGAGTAGCAAAATTCCATGATGGTGATATTCTTAGCATATTCTTAATTTTTTGGCCATTTTCATCATGGACATTCTTATAAAGTGTATTCTTATAAAAAAAAGCGTGTATCTTTTTTGGTATTAAAGCATGGTAAAGTATTTCAACTGCCATGTCTTATCAATTGAAAATGCTGAATGATATTATATTTCCAGCAGGAAGATTCTTTGTACTGAATATGAAGATGTGTACCTGCTTTGAGTTGGTCACGTAAAGTTTAGCACCAAGATTGATAATTTGTAGCTTGACGAGGTCATCCTGATAAAAGAGAGTAAAAAATTAAGAGATTTTTTAAATAAAAGCAATTGTTTCCGAAAATTCAAAGCCTAAAGATCTTTATAAATTACAAAAAAATCGTTTCAATCATTGGCTTAAAAAAAAAACATAATAGGAAAATATATATATACATTTTATTTTCATACTATATATATTTGCCTAGTACATCAGGATGTGCGAGGATGTCCCCTGCCTGGTGTCTTGTGCAGTCGGCTCCAAAGGAGTCTAAGGTGTTTACACCTTCGTTGATTCATTTTTTGTTTTCTTCTCCTGTCAGTCTACCTGGAGTTTGTTGTCATCTTGTACAGGCCGCTGGGGTAATGTCGCCTGACTGTCTTGAATGACAGTCAGCCTGTCCCAAGCCAGGATAAAGACAGAGGGACCCAGAGAGGACTAATTACCCTTTCATTATAACATCGTCTCTCTAAGAGGAAAAAGAATTCGGCCATTCTTTGTTGTTTGTAGATCTGACAGGAGAAAACATTTTATTTTCATACTATATATATATAAGTTTCCGAATTAAATCATCATGTGTTGCAAAAATACGAATTTCACCAACACATGTTAATGGAATCATCAATTTCATACTTAGCCTCGTCAGATGGTCGAATAATATGTAAAACTGCGAGTGATTATTATTTAACATATTTGGCCCTAGCCATGTTTGTGTGATGCGTAATAGTTATCGGACAGAAGCGAGTACAATATGATAAATATTTTACGAGTTCCGAGATTTTTCCGGAAAATATACGGAAAATCCGGAACAAGTTTTTGGATCGCCAATAAAAAAAAAAATCTTCTCACCTCAGTCGCAAAAGTTTTCGCCATTTTACGTAAAACATCAGGTGCCACTTTCGGGATGCGTTCAGAGTACTCTCCAATCAACCACAAGATACTGGCTCTAGCCATCGGCACTTTAACCTTATCCAAGAGTTTGGCCATGTGCGTGATAACATCGTTGTGTCCTTTCTGACCCATTTGTAAGAGTTTCTTGATGACGATGATACATTCACTGACCACTGTTTCGTCACGATTGGATAACATCCTAATGAGGCCTGCTAGGCAAGTGTCTGCGACTTCGGGGATGTTGGACGCGCAACGACCGATGGCTTGGATGGTTAAAGCAGCAAACTCTTTGTCAATGCTCGCAACGTAGGTCTTGAGGATGAGAAAAGTAGTTGAGAAATAAGTAAAAGTATATTCTTCCGGTGGCTGTCGGCGGAGCCGGGAGTGGGAACTGGGAGTTCGAATGCTGAGGCGGAGCGCCATACCTACACGCAGTTCCCCGCAACTTCCGAGATCAGACTAACAAATATAAACTACTTATTCGCCGAGTTGGCGATAACCGGGGATCCTCTAGAATGGGACGAATTATTATCAAGCAAAAGTCTCTATTATATCTTAAAGCCATTGCAGCCTCCCATTTGAAGGGTTAAAGACCGAAAGTAAAGGGAGGGAAAAAACTTTCTTTAAATTGGCTACTTAGACAGCATGATGATAGTTATTTTCTTTACTCGTTTTTTTTTAATAAGAGCATTCAAATTTTTTGAAGCCTTCGGATGTTCTAAACTTTTTGAGTTTTTAGCCTAAAAATGTTCTCAACATTTTCTTATTTTGACCATTTTCCTAAAAAATAGGGTGTTTTTTTAGTCCAGAAAACCTTTAAACTTGTTCTTAACATTTTGGCCAGCGAAACCTTGTGTTCTTATATAGTTTGTTCTTATAAAAAAATATCATAGCTTCAGCCAGGTTTCTAGCTCCCCCAACAATGTAAGGTCCCCCCCCCCAACAATTTAGCTCCCCCAAAAAAATTGCCTTGTGCTAGGTCCCTTATTAACACTTGGGGAAAAACAAAAACTCCCACCCCCGTAGAGAAGTCAATAAAAAATATATGCGAGTACAGTACTGATAAATGAAAACTCGATTTTACTTGTATTAATATTTATGTTTACAAATCTTTTGCTTTTTTTTTATTTAATAGTAAGATAAGAGATCTTTTGAAATTAGCTGAAAAGCCCCCAGAGTCTCAGTCAGATCATCTAGGCCCCCCAACAATCTAGGTCCCCAAAATATTTTGGTAATTTTAGCCCCCAGGCTCTTTAAAGGCCAAAATATTTCTGGGCTGAAGCTATGGATATGTATATAACCTGGAATCGACATCTGATTAATTTTTCAGAAAGAATCAGTTTAAAGGTTTTTCTTTTAAACAAGAGTGATATCGTTTGCTTACTCATCAATTTTAATTCACAAGCTTTTTCACATTGGATTGACACGGATGTGGAATAAGATTGGTCAGAAAGAGGAAAAGAAAAACATTTTTTGCCTATATCAGCATAATATAACAATAGCAAGACACTCTCCTGATATGAAATATGTGTCTGATATGAAACGGAAACACTTATGTAAAAAGAAATGGAAGAGGTGGATGTTACCTGAAATTCTCGAAGAACTGTTGGTATATTCGACTCTGTTGCCAAGTTTGTCAATATCTCCAACTGGAAAAGAATAATCAGAGAGAATAACTGTATAAAGAAACCTTTTGTCACGAAATGTTTCCTTAAATATTTTAAAGGTTTTGTTTTGATTGAAAGGTCTGATGATGCTGGGGAGTTTCTAAACATCGACCAGAAATAGCGACCACGACCAGCGACCACGACCGGCGACCAGACAAATTTGGGTTATCGAGTTTATTTGCTCTCTCCACCGTAGAGAACATCCAAATCGAGTCCTGGGCTTTCAAATGGACCACTGAGCACGTGGCTGAGAATTACTGTAGCTTAGAATACTAAAAGTGACCTTTGACGTTACCAGTCATTTTCTAGACGAAGTGACACTTTTTGACAAAAATATTGACAGGGCAATTAAGTGTGATGCCTGTAAACTTTATTACACGAAATATTTCAATTGTACCGAATGAGATGCCTTTAGTATGAACAGATAGAATTTGTCAGTAGGAAAAAATCCGGAAGGCCACTTTTAGAGATATGAATCTAATCAATTATTCTATTGTCCTTACATTGTTAAAATGACTTATTTTCACAAAATAATGATTTAATGATCAAATATAAAGCTTCTTAAATGAATTTCAGCAAAAAATTTGCTGCTAATTAATTTGATGCCGAAAATACAAAAGGATAGAAATTGACACCCCATTCAAGCTCCAAGAGCGTTGAGATAATGGCTGTTCTACACGTTTTGCACGTGGCTTTAAATAGATGAGACAGGGGTGAGCTGTACTCTTCAATTCGATAAATAATTGATCATAGGAGAAAGACTCTAAGGTGGAGAAAGAGGAAAAACTTGATAACCCAAATTTATCTAGTCGCCGGTCGTGGTCGCCATTTCTGGTCGATGTTTAGAAACTCCCGATGATGCTGATGTAGTAAAAACAAGTGCGACAACATTAGAAAAGGGTTTTGAAAAAATGAAAATACATTGAATAAAAAGACATTCCTCAAAGACATACATATCAGACATACTGATACTCTTTCGAATGTTTTTTTATGTTTGGGGCCGCCCACATAGTACGTACGCACTAAGGGGGAGAGGAAGTCTTCTCAAAAGCGTATGCTTGCGTACAGGGGGGGGGAGGGGTCAAAGGAAAATGTACGTACGCAGAGAAAATGTTTTCATAGCTCTTTTTTGCTTGTTTTTTGTCGACTTTTACGATTTTGAGATTAGATTGTCATGAAAAAGTAGTCTAGCAAGCTAGACAACCAATTCAGACATAGTTGAAATAAAGCAAAGAGTAATGGAGGGAACA
Organism: Clytia hemisphaerica; assembly: GCF_902728285.1. Classification (NCBI taxonomy): domain Eukaryota; kingdom Metazoa; phylum Cnidaria; class Hydrozoa; order Leptothecata; family Clytiidae; genus Clytia; species Clytia hemisphaerica. Next base: position 133,621 of record NW_027103811.1, read on the forward strand.
ATTTTAGTTGTCTAGAAACCTTTGTGCACTAATTATAAACAAAAGAAAAGTGTTAATATTGGGCATACAGGAAAACTGGGAGCCGGGAGGCGGGAGGCTGAACCGGGAGCCGGGAGTCAGGAGGCTGAAATCGAAAGTGGGAGGCGGGAGGCTGAAAACGAAAGTGGGAAGGGGGAGGCTGAAAACGAAAGCTGGGAGGCGGGAGGTGGGGTTGGAGTCGGGAGGCTGAAAACGAAGGTGATAGGCTGAAAACGAATAGACGAAAGGCCGAAAGCGAGAACTAAGTTGCAAAGATAAACAAAATCTTGTGAAGATAAACAAAAACAACAATTTAAAAAGCACTCTCACGAGTTCCGTATCGTTTGTTAGTATACGCTTTTTCAATTATAATAAGGAACCTTACGGGGCCTGGAC
>NW_027103811.1:135297-170821 GCF_902728285.1 Clytia hemisphaerica
TTTCACAGCATTTGTGTTACGGTTAAATTTTTGTGGCAAAGCGTGGCAGCTGTGGCAATCAATAAATATAAAGACAACAGCGAGACACTATGGTATAGCTAAATTTCTCGTGGCAAGCGTGGCAGCGTGGTAAGCGTGGCAGCGTGGCAATATAACACATAGATCTAGTGAGACACTATGGTAAACGGCTGTCTACATCATTTTAAATTTCTCGTGCAAGCGTGGCAGCTCTGCACGCTAGATCATAGTCACTATGGTACGGCTAAATTTCTCGTGGCAAAGCGTGGCGCTGGCAAGCATTGTAGAGATTTCACAGCATTTGTGTACGACTAAATTTCTCGTGGCAAGCGTGGCAGCTGTGGCAATCATAATACATAGATCATAGTGAGACACTATGGTACGGCTAAATTTCTCGTGGCAAGGGTGGCAGCTGTGGCAAGCGTTGAAGAGATTTCACAGCAATTGCGTAAGACTAAATTTCTCGTGGCAAGCGTGGCAGCTGTGGCAATCATAATACATAGATCTCGCTTGCCGCAAGAAATTTAGCTATACCATGGTGTCTCACTATGATCTTTATATTATATGATTGCCACAGCTGCCACGCTTGCCACAAGAAATTTAACCGTACACAAATGCTGTGAAATCTACTATTCAATGCTCGCCACAGCTGCCACGCTTGCCACAAGAAATTTAGTCGTATCATAGTATCTCGCTGTCATCCTTATATTATATGATTGCCACAGCTGCCACGCTTGCCCCGAGAAATTTAGTCGTACGCAATCGCTGTGAAATCTCTTCAACGCTTGCCACAGCTGCTACGCTTGCCACGAGAAATTTAACCGTACACAAATGCTGTGAAATCTCTTCAACGCTTGCCACAGCTGCCACGTTTGCCACGAGAAATTTAGTTGTATCTTAGTCTCTCGCTGTGATCTTTATATTATATGATTGCCAAAGCTGCCACGCTTGCCACAAGAAATTTAACCGTACACAAATGCTGTGAAATCTACTATTCAATGCTCGCCACAGCTGCCACGCTTGCCACAAGAAATTTAGTCGTATCTCGTCTCTCCGTCATCGCTTATTATTAGTATCGCTGTGAAATTGCCACAGCTGCCACGCTTGCCACGAGAAATTTACCACACAATGCTGTGAAATCTTCAACGCTTGCCACAGCTGCCACGCTTGCCACGAGAAATTTAGTCGTACGCAAATGCTGTGAAATCTCTTCAACACTTACCACAGCTGCCACGCTTTGCCACGAGAAAATCAGTCGTAGCAATGCCACGTCATCTCTTCAACGCTTGCCACAGCTGCCACGCTTGCCACAAGAAATTTAGCCGTACCATAGTGTCTTGCTGTGAGCTTTATATTATATAATTGCCACAGCTGCCACGCTTGCCACGAGAAATTTAGCCGTACCATAGTGTCTCACTATGATCTATGTATTATGATTGCCACAGCTGCCACGCTTGCCACGAGAAATTTAGTCGTACGCAATTGCTGTGAAATCTCTTCAACGCTTGCCACAGCTGCCACGCTTGCCACGAGAAATTTAGTCGTATCATAGTCTCTCGCTGTGATTTTTATATTATATGATTGCCACAGCTGCCACACAAGAAATTTAACCGTACACAAATGCTGTGAAATCTACTATTCAATGCTCGCCACAGCTGCCACGCTTGCCACAAGAAATTTAGTCGTATCATAGTCTCTCGCTGTCATCCTTATATTATATGATTGCCACAGCTGCCACGCTTGCCCCGAGAAATTTAGTCGTATGCAATCGCTGTGAAATCAATTAAGTGCTCGCCACAGTTGCCACGCCTGCCAAGAGAAATTCAGCTATAGGCTCATGACATGTACTGTGGAATGTAGTCCAATATACTTTTATATGATTATATGATTATAGTGATGTTATTCTTTACGTAGTGGGTGTAATGTAATGAACTGAAAATCTTTAATGTATATCGACACTTTTTTCAAATGCACGACAGTTCTTTTCAGAATGACGTGAAAAATGACGGCAGTTTCAGACACACCATATATCGCGACTTAGCCGCATTTGGAGTGAGGAGGGAAAAATGATTAAGGTTAAGGTTAAAATTCAAGGTTAAAATGCATGACGACTAGTCTAAAAATCCAAATCCAGGCGATAAAAGAATTCTCATTTTGACAAAAGGTGAAAATAATTCTCCTTTTGACAAAAGGTGAAGTGAAAAAAATTCTCCTTTTGACAAAAGGTGAAGTGAAAAAAATTCTCCTTTTGACAAAAGGTAAAAATAATTCTCCTTTTGAAATTCACTTCTCCTTTTGTTAAACAATAGAACCTATTGTTTGTTTTAAAAGGAAAAGAGAATTTGAAATGGAGAGGAAATTCTCCCTCAGAGCCATCGTAGTTTTGCTTTTTTTTTCACTTGTGGTTCTGAAAAAAGTGTTTATAAGATAAAGTCATAACTCTTGACTCTTGACTCTCCACCCGCTAACCAACCTGATCCATTTTGAAATACTGTACTTGAATCAAACTGCATTGAGCTGAGGTGACACTCGGGGGGGTTTACCAATTGGCGGTATGTGCAGCAAACAAATTGCCTTTTAGAATCGCACCCTTACAGTGCAGAAAAAAATCGGTGAAATTCATACCCTTACAATGCATTTTTTCAAATTTTTAACTCTTTTAGAGTAAAAAAAATCAAGATTTTCGAGCAATCAAGATTTTTTGAGCAATAATTTTTCCCAGATTTGCTGAAATTTCCACCCAATTACAGTGAATTTATCAAAAGTCCACCCTTACAGTGCATTTCTGATAAATTGGAAAACATACCCTTAACCGACGTCGGTCAATTTGCCTGACTGCCCCCCCCCCCAATTTTTGTTTCTTAAAATCTTAACGGAAATTTTCAAAAATATCAACAAGAGCTCATCAGAAAAAGTTTGATCAATGTTGACAAAACAGACAAAATAACACAATTTTCGTCGCACCGTATAGGATTCGAACTCTCTAAAATCATGACCCTTTAGATGCCGTTTCGTCGACTTATCCACTCGGCCACGCAGGTGATGCAAAGAGGTTGTGAACAATGATTATAATGAGACCTTTATTTTGCCATGACTTGTATAATTTTACCCTGTCAAGGTATTGACTTCTTAAAGAAATGATTTTAGATTATTTCCAACATGCAAGAGCCGATTGCACTAAATATATATAACACTCGAAAACTATCATGTTATATTTTTTTGTAATTAAATCTTGCATCAGCAGTTTCGAAACATTTTTATGTAAAATTATTTTTATAAAGAGAAACGCTTCCTAGGATTAAAGGAAAAAAGAGAGAACGGAGAAAACACTTGGTTTCAAAACATATTATTTGAAATATTTTTTTTGATGGATTGTGTGTTTATAAAAAATAAATGATCTGATTTTTCTTAGCTCTTTGTTACCTATCCCTTGACCAAAAACGTTTGTGCGTGGCCTTATAAATGAGCCTCTCACTTTTGTTTTCAGACTCCCGCCTCCCACTTTTGTTTTCAGCCTACTTCCTCCCACTTTCGATTTTAGCCTTCCGCCTCCCACTTTCGTTTTCAGCCTCCCGCCTCCCACTTTCGATTTTAGCCCATTGAGTTTCAAGCCCGAAGGGCTAGAGGTCAATCTCTAACCTTTCTCAGGCAAGAAAAATTGAAGCCTTAAAATATGCGCCGTATTTTTGATGACGGATTGAATCTAGCAATTCCTTTGTTTTCGAGTGATATATTTTTCGAAATTAAGCGGTAAATTTTAGTTTCAATCTGTCATTTGTGTAAAAACCAGGCGGGTCGCTCAAGGCCGCGCAACTTTGGTAGGATTTGTTGGCTTCAAATCCTACCAAAGAGATTGACCTCTAGCCCTTCTGGCTTGAAACTCAATGTTTTAGCCTCCCGCCTCCCGCCTCCCACTTTCGTTTTCAGCCTCCCGCCTCCCACTTTCGTTTTCAGCCTCCCGCCTCCCACTTTCGTTTTCAGCCTCCCGCCTCCCACTTTCGTTTTCAGCCTCCCGCCTCCCACTTTCGTTTTCAGCCTCCCGCCTCCCACTTTCGATTTCAGCCTCCCGACTCCCGGTTCAGCCTCCCGCCTCCCGGCTCCCAGTTTTCCTGTATGCCCAATATTGCAGTTTTAATTTTTTTAATAATTATAAATGTGTGTGGATTTGTGTGTCAAAAGTTTTTCATTTTGAGTTGATTTTTTTTTGAGAGTTTTTTGTTGCTTGATAAATTTTTTTCTCGCTACGCAAGTTTTTGCGTAGTTAGCCGGGGTATCTCTATAAGGCTAGAACACCGGATTCTTCCATTCGTTTATACAAACTAAATCCTGTATTATTATTAGTATTAGTGTTTTAGTATTATACTCATTATAAACGACTCCAGTCTATGAAAAAGTTACACTTTATCAAAATCAATTCTCGGGACAATAGTATTTCTTCTAAAAAAGCAAAATTTTGCACGGGCCATTAAGGCTTAATAGCACACAATCGAACGCAATAGAAACTGAAAAATGCAGTAACATTCCATTGATATTCGATTGAATTCGGTAATGGAATTTCAATTGCTGGTCGATTACGTTCAATTTGCTCGATTAGTTCAACCGAAAAAATGGAAAAGAATTTACGGAAATTTGACATTCATTTAAAAAGAGCTGGAAAATGCATTAGTCATTTCGAATAAATCCGTTCGATTGAGATCGTACGATAATTTGCATAAAAAATCCTTACTGACGCAACGAGCCCTACTATCATCAGTCAGCTACATCATTATAGTGGGGTTTTGCAATGGCTACATCCTGAAATATATTAGCTTCTTTTGGGGCGAAGAATAAAACTGATGATGGAACCTTAGCGTTTCGAAATATATATCTTGAAAAATTAACAAGCAATATGCTGAATGGACCTACCTGATGATTAAAGTTAGATAGCAATGCAAAAAGAAAAATGAAAAAAATCAGTCAGAAAATATAGCGTTTAGCAAAAATACACAACACAATGAATTCATCATTGATTGTTGATGGGGGGAGAGGGAAGGGTTGTAGGGAAATAATAAATAGGAAGTTCTGGTTGCAAAAATCAGTTTTATTGACAATTGAATCATGCTTGATGGTGAGCATTGTTATGAATAATGTTTTTGTGTGAAAAGCATAGAAATATAAAGAAACAATCCAATGAAAATCTGCAAAAACGGCGATTTCCGGCATTTTCAACCGGAAAAAAATTTTTCTCAAAAATCGAACTCGGCCAATTTTTGAGCATTGCGAATACGCATCTTTCTGCAAAAAATCAGAAAAAACTAAAAATTAAAATTCGGGAAAATGTCAAAAAACCGATTTTTCCGACATATTTCCGGCATTTTCGGCCGGAAAAAATTGTTTTTCGAAAATCGGGCTCCGTCACAATTTAGGTATTGTCATATTGCATCAGTGTGCAAAATTTCATAAAAAAATATAAAGTACAGCTCGAGAAATTCAAGAAATACTGTCTATCCGGCGAAAATAGGTTGTTCCGGCGACTTTTAAAATAGTTCCGGCTTCAAAAATCAATTCTATTGAAAATTGAAACATGCTTGATGGTGGGCATTGCTATTAATAATGTTTTTGAATGAAAAACAACCAATTATAAGGAAAAAGTCCAATGAAAATCTAGAAAAACGGCGATTTTCAGCATATTTCAGGCATTTTCTGCCAGAAAAAAAATTTTCTCAAAAATCGGACTCGGTCATGTTTTGTGCATTGTTAATACGCATCTTTGAGCAAAAAGTCAGAAAAAACTTATGATAAAATCTCGAGAAAATGCAAAAAACCAGTTTTTCCGGCATATTTCCGGCATTTTCGGCCGGAATTGATTTTCTTTCGAAAATCGGGCTCCGTAACATTTTAGGTATTGTCATTTTGCATCAGTGTGCAAAATTTCATGAAAAAATATAAAGTACAGCTCAAGAAATTCAAGAAACACCGTTTTTCCAGCGAAAATCGGCTGTTCCGGCGATTTTTAAAAATTTCCGGCTTCAAAAATCAATTTTATTGAAAATTGAAACATGCTTGATGGTGGGCATTGCTATTAATAATGTTTTTGAATGAAAAAACAACCAAGTATATGGAAAAATTCCAATGAAAATCCAGAAAAACGGCGATTTCCGGCATATTTCCGGCCGGAAAATTTTTTTTCTCAAGAATCGGACTAGGCCATGTTTTGGCCATTGTTAATACGCATCTTTGAGCAAAAAATCAGAAAAAACTATTTACAACTTTAATTTATAAAACTAATACATTAATAATAATACTAATAAATTTACAAACTTATTACATATTTCCGCCATTTTCGGCCGGAAAAATTTTTTTTTCGAAAATCGGGCTCCGTCACATTTTGGGCATTGCCATTTTGCATCATTGTGCAAAAAATCAGAAAAAAACAATCTCGAGAAAAGCTGGTAACTAACGGACGGACGGACGGACGGACGGACAGACGGACGGACAAAGGTTAATTTATAGGACCTCCAGGTAGGTCCAAAAGTTGTTGTTTTTTTTCGAAAATCGGGCTCCGTCACATTTTGGACATTGCCATTTTGCATCATTGTGCAAAAAATCAGAAAAAAACAATCTCGAGAAAAGCTGGTAACTAACGGACGGACAGACGGACGGACAAAGGTTAATTTATAGGACCTCCAGGTAGGTCCAAAAGTTGTTGGCTTCAAACGTCACTTGATTTCAAATATCATCTTAGATTTTTTCATATCTTCCTTTGGATCACAAGTTATAAGTCACTGGGCCCCGTTTTGCCCTCGAGATTTATTTACAACTGTCAATTAACCATCATCACTTGGTCCAGTTGACTAATATTTTTGCCTTTGGTAAAAAAAAAAGTCTCTCATAAAATAATGATTTTTCTATTTTGGATCAGTGGAATGAGAAAAGCGTTCAGCGACCAAAGCGCCCGAGTCGTGCGGGGAGTTTATAAACGTCGACCAGAAATGACGAAAACGACCAGCGACCATGACCAGCGACCAGATAAATTTGGGTTATCGAGTTTTTTCCCTTTCTCCAACGTAGAGTGTCTCTCCTAACCATTTGAATATATATATATATATATCATATTGAAGAGTAAGCTCACCCCTGTCTCTACTCTCATCTATTTAGAGCCACGTGCTAAATACGTAAAACAACAATTTCGACGCTCTTGGAGCTTGATTATGGTGTCGATTTCTATCCTGGCACAAACTTTTTTGAAATAGGTTTGAGAAGCTTTATATTTCATCATCACATTATTATTTCTGTCGAAATTACTCATTTTGCCAGCATAAAGACAATAGAATAATTTGAATATAATAAATGGGCTTTCCCAATTTTTTCCTACTGACAAGTTATATCTATTTATACTAAAGGCATATCATTCAGTATAATTAAAATATTCGGTGTAACAAAACTTACAGACATCGTACTTAATGACCCTGTCAATATTTTTGTCAAATAGTGTCACTTTGTCAAGAAAATGACTGGTTACTTCAAAGGTCACTTTTTAGTATTCTGAGGACTTGATTTAAACATTCTCTACGGTGGAGAGACCAGATAAACTCGATAATCCAAATTTATCTGGTCGCCGGTCGTGGTCGCCATTTCTGGTCGATGTTTAGAAACTCCCAGCCGTACACCTTGTTCGCCGACCATAAAATGCTGAGTGGGTAGCGGCGTTTAAGGGTCTATACACCTTTTTGAGTATAAAATAAAAATAAATTTATCTAATAATAAATTTTCAGAAAATTAGAAGATCTTTCTGATAATTGAAGAATTCAATTAATTTTTTTTTTGACCTCGTGGTCCACTTTTTGATCGCCGAACAACGCGCACGGCTCGATTATTGCATAAATTGCATAAATTAAGCCTTCAAGGCTTGTCGCAATGAACGGCGTGAGCTTTTTTGAAAGTTGAAAAATTTCAACTTTTTGCGCAAATCTTTGCGTCTCTTCTACTGTTCTTTTTGAAGTAGCGAGAAGGTAAAAACATACTAATTGTGTGTTTATCTTAATCATGTACAATTGTTTTTGTTTTGATTTTCTCTTACGTGCAACTTTTTTCTAATTTTCAATGGAAGTATAAAAGCGCTCAGCGACCAAAACGCTCGAGCTGTGCGCGTTGTTGGGCGACCAAAAAAACTAAGCGGATCACGAGCTTTAAAGATAAAGTCATTTGAAAGATTTCATAGTATAAATTGTTGTTTTTTTTCGACAGTGACCACATTGACAGTTCTTTTATAGATGGTTTAGAATAGTTTGACACAGCTGTCGGAAAAATCTATTGTAAAACAAATGTTAATCCAAGTAAATCTAAGTCACGCAGGTTCCTTATTTGGGAAATCATGATGATAACTTTATGATACTTTTAGAGTAAATCCAAGTCACGCTGGTTCCTTATTTGGAAAATCATGTTGGTGATTTTATGATACTTTTAGAGTAAATCCAAGTCACGCAGGTTCCTTATTTGGGAAATCATGATGATAACTTTATGATACTTTTAGAGTAAATCCAAGTCACGCAGGTTCCTTATTTGGGAAATCATGATGATAACTTTATGATACTTTTAGTGTAAATCCAAGTCACGATGGTTCCTTATTTGGGAAATCATGATGATAATTTTATGATACTTTTAGAGTAAATCCAAGTCACGCTGGTTCCTTATTTGGGAAATCATGATGATAACTTTATGATACTTTTAGAGTAAATCCAAGTCACGCTGGTTCCTTATTTGGGAAATCATGATGATAACTTTATGATACTTTTAGAGTAAATCCAAGTCACGCTGGTTCCTTATTTGGAAAATCATGTTGGTGATTTTATGATACTTTTAGAGTAAATCCAAGTCACGCAGGTTCCTTATTTGGGAAATCATGATGATAACTTTATGATACTTTTAGAGTAAATCCAAGTCACGCAGGTTCCTTATTTGGGAAATCATGATGATAACTTTATGATACTTTTAGAGTAAATCCAAGTCACGATGGTTCCTTATTTGGGAAATCATGATGATAATTTTATGATACTTTTAGAGTAAATCCAAGTCACGCTGGTTCCTTATTTGGGAAATCATGATGATAACTTTATGATACTTTTAGAGTAAATCCAAGTCACGCTGGTTCCTTATTTGGGAAATCATGATGATAACTTTATGATACTTTTAGAGTAAATCCAAGTCACGCAGGTTCCTTATTTGGGAAATCATGATGATAATTTTATGATACTTTTAAAGTAAATCCAAGTCACGATGGTTCCTTATTTGGGAAATCATGATGATAACTTTATGATACTTTTAGAGTAAATCCAAGTCACGATGGTTCCTTATTTGGGAAATCATGATGATAATTTTATGATACTTTTAGAGTAAATCCAAGTCAAGCTGGTTCCTTATTTGGGAAATCATGATGATAACTTTATGATACTTTTAGAGTAAATCCAAGTCACGCTGGTTCCTTATTTGGGAAATCATGATGATAACTTTATGATACTTTTAGAGTAAATCCAAGTCACGCAGGTTCCTTATTTGGGAAATCATGATGATAATTTTATGATACTTTTAGAGTAAATTCAAGTCACGCTGGTTCCTTATTTGGGAAATCATGATGATAATTTTATGATACTTTTAGAGTAAATCCAAGTCACGATGGTTCCTTATTTGGGAAATCATGATGATAACTTTATGATACTTTTAAAGTAAATCCAAGTCACGATGGTTCCTTATTTGGGAAATCATGATGATAATTTTATGATACTTTTAGAGTAAATTCAAGTCACGCTGGTTCCTTATTTGGGAAATCATGATGATAATTTTATGATACTTTTAGAGTAAATCCAAGTCACGCAGGTTCCTTAATTTGGGAAATCATGATGATAATTTTATGATACTTTTAGAGTAAATCCAAGTCACGCTGGTTCCTTATTTGGAAAATCATGTTGGTGATTTTATGATACTTTTAGAGTAAATCCAAGTCACGCTGGTTCTTATTTGGGAAATCATGATGATAATTTTATGATACTTTCAGAGAAAATCCAAGTCACACTGGTTCCTTATTATTAGCGAAATTAAAGAGAGTGCTTTTTCTTGGGACGACTAAATTTTCCAATCTTGCTGCTTTAGTTTAATTAAGTTAATTACCTTGAGTTTCTTGACAGGTTTGGAATCTCCAGAGTGAACAAAGAATGATTTCATGTATTGGTCAAACAACCCCTGGAAAATGAAGAGCATTTCAATCAGTATACTTAAAGGAACATAAAAGTAGTAAAATGTAAACATTGCACAAACCAGGTGTCATTAAAGAAAACGATTATAACCACGTGTCATTAAAGAGAACAATTAAAATCACATGTCCAAAACAAACTTGTAAAACAATTAAAACAATCAAAATCAGCCATATTTGTTTTTATTTTTTATTTTGACATGTGACATTTGTTTTGATTTTGTATCCCGCTGCATACGATTTGTTTATAAATTTCGTCAGTACTTTTATGTCCCTTTAAGTACACACAATGAATTCCGAGGTATTCATTTCAAGTATCATGAATTGCAATTACAGAGATCTTTAGGGAAGTTGAGTGCATCCACAGCTTAATATAAAGTTTCCATGATTAAAATCAAAAATATTTCATACCTTGTGCTGTAGTGACATGGTAACAATGTTACTGAGAACAATGGTTTGAACTTCTCTGAAAAAGGAAAGCGGCGAGAGGTTACAAAAAAATCTGAACAATTAAGGCTAAACATACTCTTAACAAGTGATACTTTTATGGACCTACCTAGTTATGCATTTAACATATTTATAATTGATATCTACGTGACGTGACATTAAACGACGTGATCATTCAGAACACAAATAGTGACGATCTATTAAAATTCGTCGTTTGTGTCTTATAAAAAAACGTTTAGAAACCAAAATTTCATGCTCTTGAATTATTCTTTCATATTCAAGACTTCGTGAGCAAAAAAAACATCTACCTCATGAAAAAATGAGTAATTTGACTAAGAACATTGATGTTTGCTTATTAATAGTGATTCTTATAGATAAACATGTGTTTTTTGAGCCAACAAATTTTTTTTGCAAAAATCAGCTTGAGCCATTTTTTACCTACTTTCATGCAAAAAAACAGAATATATCTAATATTTCACAAAGCCCAAAAAACCCTTCTTTTGGCCGTTTTGTAGCTGAAATTTACCCCAAAAACATTTCTTTTCGAAAATCAGGCTCCGTTACATTCGAGGGTTTATAGTTATGCATCTTTGTGCAAAAAATCATAAAGAATGAAAGAGCCAATCTCGAGAAAAGCTAATACCTAAGTAATTGATAATGTGCTTATAAAAAATATTGAATTTGGCCAATTTTTCTATAAAAACACGCCAAGCAACCAAACACACATATTCTTTAAAAGTAAGCTCTCATGAGCAAAAAAAACATCTACCTCATAAAAAAATGAGTAATTTGACTAAGAACATTGATGTATGCTTAATAATAGTGATTCTTATAGATAAACATGTGTTTTTTGAGCCAACAAATTTTTTTTGCAAAAATCTGCTTGAGCCATCTTTTACCTACGATGATACCCTGCTTTCATGCAAAAAATCAAAAAAAATTAATGATCCAATTTTTCACAAAGTCCAAAAAACCTGTTTTTTAGCCGTTTTTTGGCCCAAATTTGCCCCCAAATTTTTTTTTTCGAAAATCGGGCTCCGTCACATTTTGGCCACCACCATTTTGCACCTTTGTACCAAAAATCAAAAGATTCCTATGATTCAATCCTGAGAAAAGTTGGTAGCAGACGAACAAACGCAGCTTAATTTATAGGACCTCCGCCGGGATAGGTCCAAAAATCATAAAATTTTAAATCCATTGGGTCGTAAATTTAAGGGAAAACACAAATATGTTCATAGTTTCACCCCGTATCACCACTGGGCTTAATAATAACCCTCTAAATCACATTTCAAAACTATGGTCAAAATTTTGTAAGCATATCTTGAAGATATCTCGAGAAATTGCTAAAGTTCCAAACCTCCGTTTTGGGGGCCATTAGAAAAAAGCTACCTATCTTTAAGCGATTGAAAAATATTGATGAAATTGAAAATTTTGAAAAAGAACTTCTTGGAAATAAAGTAAAGATGTTAAAGTTTTTTATGCAGCAAAAAATTTTGTGAAACGTCTTTTCCTCTAGATTTGAGAGAAATTTTTTGATTTGATCGACGTTTTGGGGGCCACATACTGTGTACACAGACGTTATTTTTCCATGAAATTCATGAGAATATCACAATCTGATTCGCCTTAGTCCTTTATTTTATAACTGTGGTAGGAAAAACGCTTGAGTGATCAAAAATAACTTGATTTAGGGGGGATTAAGGTGAGAATTTAGGAAACTAAGGTGCAGATGTAAGAAATTAACAGTACAAAACTCTCAACACTTTCTTTTGCACTGCTCTATTTACTCTCAGGCAAGAAACCTTTTGTTCGACAAACTTCAGAACCTAGACATAAATATTTATCCACTTAGCCCTCCTAAGGCCTCCTAAGGTCCTCAGCCTTTTGTTGTACTGTGATCCAGCATTACCTTTCAATATAACAAGTGATACTTTTATGGACCTACCTGGTTATCAAAACTAATCAATGAACATTGAAACAATGAAACCAGGGATATGTTATAGCGGAGCTGGATAACGCATATTTGAAAAAGCCTTGTTCTATCTCTGTCCCTGACATTAAAATTTGATATGAAATTAAACTTTTTTAATTACAAATTCGTGAAATTTGGTTTTTTTTTTAGCCAATGATTCTGCTGCTGCATTTATTGTTCACGATTAAAAACTTTTAATTATCCAGAGGGTCTGTAAAACATTGGTGAATGACAATTTAAAAAAATGAAAAACATTGTTTTCATTAGTAAAGTTATAAGAAATTTCTTCTGTAAGATTATAAATAGCTCTTTTTCATTTGAAATACTGCGCTACACCGCGGGGTGCCTCACTTTCTAACTGATATTTTCAGATAGCAAGTCATGTCTGATTATGGAAAAAATTTCAAGTCAATTGAAACAATATTTGTCAAAATATTTACATCCGAAATTTTTAAAGAGAAAATTTTTAAAGCTTCTCAAATTCAGAACACACGCTCATAAAATCAGATTTCATTCACAAAAAAGCTTTTGGGGTATCTTTTGCAAATATTATTTTGATGAAAAGCGGGAACATCATTGCAAAATATATGCAAACGTACTGCATGAATATTTTGTCTGCTTCATTTTTCTTATAAAAACAAAACACTCCGCTATAACATATCCCTGATGAAACACATAAGACATAACTGGACAATATATAAAAAATATATAATGAAAGCATGTCTATTGGGAGAAATTATCAACCCTATTGAAAAAGCTAAAAAAAACTATTAAACGATTTTCTTTATAAAAACAATCCACTTTCAGAAAAATATACAGCTTAATAAATAAGGTTTCTAGAAAACTCAAACCATCGCGCTCCACAGTGACATTTTCTTCTTTGAGAAAAAAAGATCAGTTTTATTGACAATCGAATCATGATTGATGACGGTGGGAATTGCTATCAATGATGTTTTTCTTTTGAGAAAAAACAAAGAAATGTTAGGAAAAAGCCCAATGAAAATCTGCAAAATCGGCAAAATCGGCGATTTCCGGCATATTTCCGGCATTTCGGCCGGAAAAAAACTTTTCTAAAAAAATCGAACTCTGTCATGTTTTGAGCATTGCGAATACGCGTCTCTCTGCAAAAAATCAGAAAAAACTAAGGATGAAAATTCGAGAAAATGTCAAAAAACCGGTTTTTCCGGCATATTTCCGGCATTTTCGGCCGAAAAAAATGTTTTTCGAAAATCGGGCTCCGTAACATTTTAGGTATTGTCATTTTGCATCAGTGTGCAAAATTTCATGAAAAAATATAAAGTACAGCTCGAGAAATTCAAGAAATACTGTCTTTCCGGCGAAAATAGGTTGTTCCGGTGATTCTTTAATAGTTCCGGCTTTAAAAGTCAGTTTTATTGATAATTGAATCATGCTTGATGGTGGGCATTGCTATTAATAATGTTTTTGAATGAAAAAACAACCAATTATAAGGAAAAAGTCTACTAATGAGCCAATCTCGAGAAAAGCTGGTAACAGACGGACGGACGGACGGACGAACAAAGGTTAATTTATAGGACCTCCAGGTATGTCCAAAAACTCTAAAATAATTAATCTTGCCATTGAATTTTTTCTTGACTCTGAGAGGTTTAGTGGTTCCATATCTTAGTTCAATTTTTCTCTCCTTTTAGTGATGGTTTTTCCCTTAAGTTTTTCTTTCATTTTATAGCTTAGAACCCCTGGCGATATTACTTAGTGCTTTGCAGGGGTTCGTAAGTAGTATCTGTTAGTAAGTGTAAGTTTCTCAGATTAAAAAAAAACATTTTTAAGCCCCCGGCAATAAAAAAAAAACACAAAAAAACACCTCTTCTTCCTTTAATACCTTGTTAAGTAGCACCAGTCAATAGCTTGAGGGAAGAAAGAGAAATTACAACAATAAGAAATGCGTCCATTAAAAGGCGAGACACTTATATAAGCATACTATTTAGGATGGCGTCTTCTAGAAATGTAACAGTAATGCCGCGCAAAAGAAATGCTACAATAGTGACAAAAGAAGAACCATGCTTCTTAAAATTCGATGAAAACTGGGACGATAATGCATTCTTCTTGGTTTACTACGTCACGACTCTGGCACTCTTATTGGTGACTATTGCCTTGATATTGGTCCGAAAGAAATATAAAACATTGACGGCCAAGTTTTTCGTGATCTTCTTTCTAACTAACTGTGTACTCATGATAAATTTCATCATCAGCGCAATCATCCATAGTTCGCACCCCCCCCTTTATAAAGGGGGGGGGGGGGTGGGGGGTAGCTAGCGGGGGGGGGGGTAGCGATGTTCAGAAAATCTCAGAAAGGGGGGGGGTAAGAGAATTTTTTCTAGAAAGGGGGAAGTTTTCAGAAAGGGGGGGGGGTTCATCTAGAAAGGGGGGTGGGTAAGATGTCAGTGGTATGTTTTTTTTTGTGTTTTCCCAAATTAGAAGTTTTATTTTTAATTTACAATGCAACGTCTTCTTTATTAATTGTTTAGTATGTTTGAAACATTCGATTCAAAATGATTCTATTTTTTTCGCAATGCAGTGTGTTCTATTTTCTTTTGTTTAGAATTTTCAAAATTCAGATTTCCTAATTATTTGCTTATTTACACTGAATGTTCTTGCTTTTTCACCGGTAGAATTATGGTAGGATTTTAAAATTTTGAGGGGGGTAGCATCAAATTTTAAAAGGGGGAAGAACCTAGGGTAGGGGGGGTAGCTCTAGGGTAGGGGGGGTAGTGACCCCCTTCCGAACTATGTCATCAAAGATAAAACGATCGCCGATGATCGGTGTCTATTCATCAAGACCAATTATACTTTCCACAGCTTCACCACAAAGTTTTCTGTAGCTTCATTGATGACCATTATGCAAATCAACGTTCAGTTGATTCGAAGTATTCGCAAAATCGAAACGCCCGACGAAAAGAAAAAGCAAAACAAAAGAAGGATTAAAATCTTTATTGCTCTGGCGATAGCATCTGCTGGCGAGCCCGTGTTGGCGGTGGCATTAGAATCAAAAATCGTCATTCTGTTTGGCATTATCTTTGCAATTGGAATGAATGTATGGTCATTGGTACTGGCTTGGAAAGCATACAAAGTCATTGTTCATCAGACGTCCACCGTTGCCTTGACGACATCATCACGACGTACCATGCTAACCATAAAAAAAGTTGCAAAAGACAACACTGTTTCTGACCACCTTTTCGTGCATCCCAATGCTTCTACACATTGGTGTCTACATTCTCGTAGGATCAAAACCTGGCGCGACAATGTTGTCCAGATCTGCCAGAAAGGTTCTTATGTACATCGGTCGCACCTACGTGTTTACCATCAGCGTAAACATAGCTTTTTTCTTGTACAACCACGTCAAAAAACTAGTGAAACAGAATATTGTCAACTTGGAAACATAGGTAGACGTCCCCATCATTCATCAAGCCGGATCATACTACGGCTGTCCACAGGCCGAACGAAAAAAACATCAAATTCCTTCCAACTTCGTTTGTCGTCTTCGCCAAAAAGGCCATATAGTGGGGGCCAGTGTCAAACTCAACGAGACAGAATAACTTGACGGCTACCAAGAAATCACAACAGCAAAACAAACACAAATCAAATTCATTGTCGTTGGTAACATAATCACTAATAAGTGACAGTTCCGCTCTGTTCATTTTGATATTTTTTATTCTTTTATTTAAGGTATATGCTTGGGTCCCGGGGGATCTTGACGGCCAACGGGGAGGTGCCGCTGAAGTTTGAAAAATGGACACTGTCAGCTTTGAATGTGTAGTAAATACACTCTTCTCGAGATGCATAAATAAAAATATCGAGTAATTTGACTAAGAACATTGATGTATGCTTATTAATAGTGATTCTTATAGATAAACATGCGTTTTTTGAGCCAACAAATTTTTTCTGCAAAAATCTGCTTGAACCATCTTTTACCTATGATGGTACCCTACCTTCCTGCAAAAAATCAGAAAAAAGTAATGATCCAATTTTTCAAAAAACCCATTTTTTAGCTGTTTTTTGGCCCAAATTTGCCTCCCAAATTTTTTTCTTAGAAAATCTGGCTCCGTCACACTCGAGGGTTTATAGTTATGCATCTTTGTTCAAAAAATCATAAAGAATGAAAGAGCCAATCTCGAGAAAAGCTAATACCTAAGTAATTGATAATGTGATTATAAAAAAATATGGATTTTGGCCAGTTATTCTATAAAAACACGCCAAGCAACCAAAATTTCATGTCGAAACACACATATTCTTTAAAATTAAGCCCTCCTGAGCAAAAAAAACATCTATCTCATAAAAAAATTGAGTAATTTGACTAAGAACATTGATGTATGCTTATTAATAGTGATTCTTATAGATAAACATGCGTTTTTTGAGCCAACAAAATTTTTTTGCTAAAATCTGCTTAAGCCATCTTTTACCTACGATGGTACCCTACTTTCATGCAAAAAATCAGAAAAAATTAACGACCTAATTTTTCACAAATTCCAAAAAAACCGTTTTTAGCCGTTTTTTGGCCCAAATTTGCCCAAACAAATTTTTTTTTGAAAATCGGGCTCCGTCACATTCGAGGGTTTATAGTTATGCATCTTTGTGCAAAAAATCAGAAAAAATTAACGAGCCAATCATGAGGAAAACTAATAACGAACGAACGAACGGACGAACAGACGAACGGACAAAGGTTAATTTATAGGACCTCCACCGGGGTAGGTCCAAAAAGAACCAATGCATAGTTTCCTCCTGGGTCATTTCCCCCTAGAAATTTTAGACTGCTCGGTTGTCAAATCCCCCCCTGAAAATGAAAAAATCCTTTTCCCACAACCCCTTTTCACAACTAAGTTGAAAAGTTCTTCCCCCCCCCCCAGAAGAATTGTGTTGCACCTTTTTGAAATCTCCCCTGGATTTCCATTTTTCCTTTTGCACGGAGGGGGGGGGTGCTTTTTTCCTTTTGGAAAATCTTTTGAAACAAATCAACCCCCCCCCCCACCAGCAGAAAGGATGAGGGAGAAACTATGCCAAGCAACTTATATTTAAAACAAAAAGTACAGGAATCACAATATGCAATTGAAAGCATAAAAATACAGTTGACGGTCTCTTTAATACGACATCGAACGGGGAATATTGTTCAAATTGCAGTGAGATTCGAATTATAGAAAGTATTTTAAGAAAGGTTTCTCCCTGATGAAGACTAAAAAAAAACGTTGGAATTATAGAAAGATTTGAAAATCTAAGTTGGAATAAGCGAAAGTTTACTGTATGAGCAGAGTTTTGAAACAGAACAGAAGCAAAGCCTTGAAGGAGACTATAGTAATAAAACTTACAAATGGCTTCTCAAAAGCCTCACAAGAGCACGAACACATACACCAATCTCATTTTTGGGAGCCACATGGTGGTACACTTTGGCTACAGCCATCACAACCTAAAAAGGAATAATACAAAAACAAACTTTGATAAATTTGCCCATTTTTTATTAGTTAGTACAGACTGCAGTACAGAAAAGATGTTGCTTTGTTTATTGCCGCAAGTTATCTAAACCCCCATCATGGTATCAGATATCATTCACGTGCCCCTAGCTGTGCTATACTGATAGCATTTTATTGTTCAGGCATAGGCTGCATTTCACTTCAGAGAATATTGTTCTTCTGAGAATTTTCCACGACACCTTTGGGATTTTGTTCACTTGTAATGTATACAATGCATGTAAGGTTCCCATCTAGGAGAACTACAATATCCCTTTATCCTACATTTTTAATTGACATTCCCAGAGCTAATATGAGCTAAAAATCTATATTCGATACACCTTTTCGACCGTTGTCGCGCGGTCAGGCGCGTGTAACTTTATTAAATAATTTACAAAAAAAAACATCTTTTAACATTCTTTCTATTGTCTTTAGGTACGCTTAGGGACGATTTTAAGGTCGTAAAACGGACAAAAAATGTCCAGGCGGCTACGGTCGAAATATTAAAAAAGATATCAAAATCTTACTGCTGAGTTTCGACTTTGCAACAGAGGTTGACAGGATCTGAGGAGTAATCGGTGATCAGCATCCATGATGTATTGTTTGGCTTTCTTCACTTCTTCATCCTCAGAGTCTTCCTCGTCACTTTTCTCAGATTCAGAACTGGGATAAAAATTCTCTTTCTCTTTACCAGCTTCCTATGGTGTGAAGGTTTAAACAACATTTTGGATATCATTACCTTTTAGTATAATTACATTTTTACCTCCGAAATTCAAGGGTCAGTGTACACCATAAACAAATATACTTTATGATCATATTAAAGTTTCATTAAAAAGGATGATGTGAGAAATGGAAAATAATCTAGAGGATAATGTATTGTATAATAACTATTTGACATTGTAAAAAAATCTTAAACCCAAACTTTTTGCTTTCTCCAGAAAAAAACGTCAATTGTCAAACGAAGAACTTTCTAGAAACGTTTCATCAATTCAAAGATTAGTATGGCATTTCATGGATCAATAATTTGGAAATGAAATAAAACTGCCTTGTTTTAAATATCATGTACCTGAAGATTCTTGTTAGGGTTCAAGAATTGGGTTCTTGCGTATCGAACCAGCATATTTATGACAGCAACTTGACCCCATTCATCAATATCGATTAACATATTGCAAAGTTTGCGATAGTTTTTGTGAACTAGATCAATTCTTTCTGGGCAGACTTCTTCAAAAGCAATAACAGTGCTACCTGCGACAAGCTGAAAAGAGGTTTACTGATCATATTATGATGACAATTAAGTTAGGTACTGGCTGAGTTTCAAGAGCAAGACAACACCTTTATCAAAATTTGATGTTCAAATGTTATGGAAAAATATAAGAATGTTTCACACTCACCGTGGTTTTATCTTGCAGCAGTTTCTCAATAATTTCAACAAGTGCATCTTTCTGTTCAGGATCCAAACTAAAAATAAAAATGTTCTGGTTAAAATCTTTGTTTCTAGATAAATTGTGGATTTCAATCACTGACCTTTATATATCCCTGGACCAATTCACTCAATGCCGGCCAAGCAAAATGTTATGATCAAGAGTTTTTTTAAATTGGTACCCACGGGGAGAGAGTGCTAGATTTATTTTCACTTGTACACTAATGATGTAGCGCCCCAACTTTCAAAAAAACTTCAATCAAAGATGGCGGATATAGCTTGGTCCAGGGATATATAAAGGTCAGTCATTTCAATACCTTAATCCATTAAATTTTGCGCCCCTTTAAGGTATTCAAAAAGTATAAGAAGTATGATATCATGTACCTGTAAAGTTTTGGAATGGCATTTGCGGCAGTTTTTCTGACATATGGAGACATGTCACTGACCGCTTCTTTCAAAGACAACATCATAATTGGTACAATCATTGGAACTCTTATACTTGATAACACTCTCAAGGCACTGGCTCTGATCAGTTGGTTTGGGTCCTGAAATCAAGATCAATCAAGTAGTAGTGCAGTACAACTAGATCACTAGGATTTATAGATGAGAGAATGAGGTCTTGATGAAGCAAATGATCGAAAACTGATTTTAATGAGGCAAAAAAAAAACCAACGAATTACACCAAAGATGTCTTAACATGTTCTATAGGTAGCCCCTAAGAATTTAGGTGTGGGTCCTAAAGTTGCGAAATTAAGAAAAATATTATCATAACCAATAGAATTTCATTGTTAAGCACAATTAAACACAACATTGTCAAAATAGTTCCTATCGAAGGAAATAAAATCACAGACTATTATAAACAACATATCGAAGAAACTTGTTTTTGTAAGTTTGGGTACAAAACCCTACCAGATCAATACATAATCGGCAATAAAAAGTGTCCACCAACATCTGTTTGAGTACAAAATTTAGCCCTTTTGGCCAACAGTCGTGGTTTTTCCTAGACTTTCTTAGACAACTAGCCTTACAGAGCCTCTTTGCCTTTGAGGACCCATTCAGGGTCTCTCGGGGGACTCTAGAAAACACCCTGATACTCAAATCTACTCAAATTTTTGACGCCAGAAACGTTGTTCTAAATCTACAGGCCTAGCAAGCGCGCAGCGACTTCAATTTTATGGGGACTTATTATTCTAATAAATATTTGATCTTTTTAAACCTCCAATTTCACACGAAAGCTCCAAATCTATGAGATTTGAAGAGTTAAGGGAAATACAATAAACAGAAAAATTCTAGGGGTGCAGTTTTTCTTAATCTCCCTGTAGTTACTATCTACTTTACTTATTTATTTATTTTTTACATAGTCTAGTACCTCTGGCGATATAACGTTAGTTCCTAGCGGGGGGAGGGACTATATTTTATGTTTAAGTAATGTTTTGTAATATATGTTCGTAGTGTACACGTGTCTTTGTTTCAATAAAGAAAAAAAAAAAAAAAAAAGTTACTATAATCAGTTTTTTAGATTAATGAATGAATTTTAAATTTCTAGATTAATGAATGAACATTGTATGAAAATAAAAATAAAACAGAAATAAAGTATTTATTTACCTTTAACCCTCTTTGGAAAGTTGCGATGGATAACAAGGCAAGATCCTGTTGCTCTTCAGCATATCTGACCAGATAAACATACACTAGCTTTTTAATCTTAAAAAGAATGATAAACAAAGTGGAATAACAAACCAAGTTTTTTTCAATTTTATGACAAGTAAAATAGTTTCACTAAATTAGCTACTAAGACATAATGTAATAAAAATAACCTACAGATAGGACCAGTCTTAGTAAGGTTTTAATAGTGATCTAAAACAATCAAATTTTGGTTAATTGTTAAATCTTTACCAGCCATTCACTGGTACTTAAAAGACATAAAACTTATTTGTGATTAATCTTTAACTTTTAACCTTTTTTAAAAGTCCTCATAAAATTATTAACCCAATATGTGACTCCCCAAGTGATTTTAAGTACCTGAAAATTGAAACGGTCTGTAGTCAGTCTTTTAAGGGCCAGGAAATGGCTGGTAAAAACTTTAGCAAAGGGCTGCTAAGAGTCCAGCTAATTAAGCGGCCATTTGGAATTGTCCCGTCCCAGACTAGCCTTGACCTGTTAATATCCTTTCATAAAATCTTTTTATGTAGTTGTTATTTTAAAACACACTAATGAACGGCCAGGACAGATTTAAACAGCAAGAATTGGTCTTATTAGCAGCCATGAGCGTCTTAGAGCAACCAGAACGATTCAACATCAGATTTTTTAGAGTGTCTTAAAACAAAAATTTGTACCTTGTAAACTACAGTACAAAAACCCGTCCAATTTTCAGCTACTTTAAATCGCTTTGGGAGTCACATTATGTTTTTCATAAAATATTATCTAAAATATATTTAACTTACCTCAATATTTTTGGAGACAACATTCTTTACAACTCCAGGAAACATATCAGAGACATCTTTACCAGATGCCATAGTCTAAGAAGTAAAAGAGAACAGTCCATCGTTATGAGTGACATATAAGTCTTTTAGGTATTTTCAAGGTTATGCAGGAAATCAAATTTTTCTTAAAAATAGAAGAAATGACACATAGTCAAACCTGAAAAATTTCTTTACAATGCAAAAAAAGTGATTAAAGATTTTTATCAGTGAATTTTTCTAACGTGTCAAAACAAAGCTTTGATCTTATTTTCATGGCTCGTTGTGAGTTCCAAAAGGGCATATCAGAATACATTTGAATACTAAAAAATAAACTGAAAATTTCCAAAATTTTAAGGTCAATTACTAGTGGCTTGAGGGTTGACAAAATCCTTTTGATAGACTGAATGATTCTTAAAATAGTTCTTTTGTTGATTATTATTGTAACATATTTTAACACATTTATTGACAATTTTATTACTTTTATTATCCTACAATTACAAATAGAATGAGAAGAAAAACGTGCGTTTATTATTGTACGTAATAGCGCATTAACATTCTTTTTCATTCTACTTGTAGCGACTCTGATATAAATATGTGTACATAACTTTCTTACTTGTTTTTTAACTGATGATGGTCTTTGGATGAAGACAGAAACGTTTTAAATATTAAATAAAATAAAATATTATTACAAAATGAAGCTTCTAAGTTACATATTCTTTTGTTGAGTGCTCTCTTTTTCATGATATTCAGTGTCAGCAAAAATTATCAAAAATTAAGCTTGTTTAGAAGTAAGTTCTATATGTTAATACTTACTCCCACTATCTTTTTCATGGCATCCAATTTCTGTGAATCTTTGGAGCTGTCCAGCATAGTTTTGAGATCATCATTTCTATACAAGAATAAATAATTTGAATAAATTTTTCATTCGAATGGGTGAAGCACTATAATAGTTGACCAGAATTCATGTTTGAAGATTATCTTATTTTTACCTTTTCAAACTAATTTGCATTGAAGTAATGAATATTCTCCAAAGGCAACTAACCATTGACATAAGAGACACAATTAAAGAATGGGCTCAGCCACCATTTTGATTTTGGTCTTCCTGTACTTGGAAATTTAGAGGTTCTTTGAAGTATGTGATTTGACTTACGCATAACACGTTTGGGAGAAAATCTCAAAAAAGTCCAATATTTCAGGAGATGGTATGTGGGAGAAAGTTTATTGCTTATTTTATAAGTTTATTTGAAGTTATATGCACTGAAGAAAATAAAAACTAGCGACTAACCATGGCAATCTGTAACCAAAACCCAATATACATTTTGGAAGAAAGAAAAAACAAACAAAAAAACAAACAAAAAAACAAACATAACAAGCAACATGCTGAATGGACCTACCTAATGATTAACATCAGATGAAAATAAGAAAAAAGTGACAATGATTGTACAAAAATTCAGAATGGAAAAATAAAGCTTGTGTGTTGAATAATGTAAAATGGTAAAAAGGAATGTCCCCAAATACGAAAATCACCATTCAGACCCAAAAAACCTTTTAAGCTGTAAAATTCCGTCACATTTTGGGCATTGTCATTTTGCTTCATTGTGCAAAAAATCAGAAAAAAATTATGAGTCAACATTGAGAAAAGCTATATTTTCTTATTTGGTTAAAGGGAATTTCCCCAAAATACGAAAATCCGTTTTTTAAGGCGAATAAGAATTTTCCGGGAAAAACCACTTCAGCCATTCTTTAGAGAAACTTGCCCTCCATCTTTGTACAAAAAATCAGAAAAAAGTAATGACAGAATTTTGCACAAAGTCCAAAAAACCCTATTTTTAGGCAGTTTTTGGCCCAAATTTGCCCAAATATATTTTTTTTCGAAAATCGGGCTCCGACACATTTTAGGCATTGCCATTTTGCATCATTGTGTAAAAAATCAGAAAAAAATAACGAGTCAACATTGAGAAAAGCTATATTTTCCTATTTGGTTAAAGGGAATTTCCCCCAAAATACGAAAATCCGTTTTTTAAGGCGAATAAGAATTTTTCGGGAAAACCCACTTCAGCCATTCTTTAGAGAATCTTGCCCTCCATCTTTGTACAAAAAATCAGAAAAAAGTAATGACAGGATTTTGCACAAAGTCCAAAAAACCCTATTTTTAGGTAGTTTTTGGCCCAAATTTGCCCAAATAAATTTTTTTTCAAAAATCGGGCTCCGTCACGTTCTGGGCATTGCCATTTTGCATCATTGTGCAAAAAATCAGAAAAAACTAATGAGCCAATCCTGAGAAAAGCTGGTAACAGACGGACGGACGAACGAACGGACATGGGTTAATTTATAGAACCTCCACCGGGGCACCCGGCGGTTGGTCCAAAAAAACAAGAGGAATGCACAAGACACAAAAAGAAGTGATAAGCTAAAGACCGAAGTCTGAGATCAGATGTGCGGTACCTTGAGTAAGAATCTCCTGCCACTCTAGAGTCACCTGTCAGCTTGACAAGAAGAAAGAAATTAAAACATAGGCACAAAGTCTGACCATACAATAAATTTGTGCAGCTATTTGTTGTTACTGTTGTTGTATTTACCACCGCACATGGCTTCTTCCTCCACCAAAATAAGGAGGGATCTTTTTTAATATTTTCAAAATAAGGAAGGGGTTTCTATTTAAAGAACTTGTTTCAAAAAGCACAAAAAGCATAAATAGTATGTATAAATTAGTGCAAATATGTTTGCAACAATAGTTTTTTTAGAACTCTTAAATTCCAATTTTCCCAGGCTGGAAAATAAAAATGTTGAAGAGTTCACTGAAAGAGGCAGCATTTTTAATTCACAATTTTTTTAAAGGGCAAATTAATAAGGAGGTAATTGAATTGATAAGCGACCATCAATAAAATGACAATCTTTTTTCAATGGGCTCCAGTAGTTAAGACTCTGACCCCTTCCTCCTTACTTCTTGAAAAAATATACTTCTTGTTATCATGAGAGGGGATAAGGTAAAATTACCAAAATGTCATATGACAAAATCTACCGTCAAGTCAGGTAACTTGCATCAGTGGAGGGAAACTTGCATAGCCATCAAATAAATGACCAATCAAAGCAGCAAAACTTCAAAACAAATGAACTACGCAGCTCCACTTGGAGCTCTACTCACAGCTCTACTCTACCATTTTTGTTTTGATTTAACTTTGTATTTTAATGACCAGCCACGTCATTCATTTGAGGGCTATGCATGTTAGCCTTCACTGATGCAAGTTACCCAATCTCATGGTATTCCTTGACTAGGATTACAAAAGTATGGTGGAAGTGATGGATTGTATGATTTTTAACACTTTGGGATAATACATGGAGCTTCAATTATAAGTGAGATAGCCCTCCTTTTTCAAAAACTTTTGACAGCATTAATGATAGCCCCCTCCTATGACATTATCATTATTAAAAAAGTTCATAAAGACCCTGCTGATGCACCGGACTTACAGACACAACTGGACACAACCATGTCGACGTACCAGAATGTCTGGGGTTTTATCCGGTTCTGAAAAGTACTGTAAGTTGGTCTAATGTTGACATCCCTCTTCTAAACTTCGACATCCTTCTTTAGAGATAGGAATATAGGAAGGTCAGAATCATCGCTGATTGAAACTGATTTTATCTGCTTAGCAATCCTTTCAGGAGTCCATCAGTGATTACGACCTTCCTATTACTCTTATCTCTAAAGAAACTTACAGTATTATTTAATCATGCTGGACAAAACTATTTTCTTTGGTGTTTTAGCGCGTACAGAGCTGATTCATGACATCCTTGAGATGTTCATTTTGCATGAGATAAATAATTTCAAGGGAAATCTTGAATCTTAGCTTAGCCCAATTTTCAGAATTTGGATCATGAATTAATTTTTTTTTTAAAGAAAAATTGGCCCACACACATGTTTGTGGAAAATGTTGAGTTGAGAAGCCAGGTTTTCAGAGGTGAAATTATTCTTTTGATTGATGTTTTATCAAAGTTCAGGCAACAAAATCTTGGTTGTTGCCTGAACTTTGATAAAACATCAATCAAAAGAATAATTTGCTAATTTGACCTGAACATGCATGACTTGAAAATGTTAAGAGTATATGTTCGAGCCATACTTTGCCCTGTTTACATCAATTAATAAATAACATGAGACAGGCAGAGCTGCCAACTTTCACGCATTGGGCGTGAAACTTACCGTAACTTGGTCCAATGTCGACACCCCTCCTCTAATTCCGACACCCTTTTTATCAGCTGAAATTTATAGAAAGGTTGAAACTGTTTTTCTTTGCTTATGGGTTAGAGAGGAATAATCCTTTTTCAATCAGTGATTCAACCTTTCATATTATTCCTTTCTCTAACAAGTGATACTTTTATGGACCTACCTGGTTGTGCATTTAAAACATATATAATTGATATCTACGTGACGTGACCATTAGCCAAAATTCCATGCTCTTGAAATATTCTTTCATATTCAAGACTTCGTGAGCAAAAAAAGAACTATCTCATCAAAAAATGAGTAATTTGGCTAAGAACATTGATGTATGCTTATTAATGGTGATTCTTATAGATAAAGATGCGTTTTTTGAGCCAACAAAATTTTTTTGCAAAAGTCTGCTTGAGCCATCTTTTACCTACTTTCATGCAAAAAATCAGAAAAATACAATGATCCAATATTTCAAAGTCCAAAAAACTCTTCTTTTAGCCGTTTTTTAGCTGAAATTTACCCCAAAAACTTTTTTTTCAAAAATCGAGCTCCGTCACATTCGAGGGTTTATAGTTATGCATCTTTGTGCAAAAAATCATAAACAATGAAAGAGCCAATCTCGAGAAAAGCTAATACATAAGTAATTGATAATGTGCTTATAAAAAAATATCAAATTTGGCCAGTTTTTCTATAAAAACACGCTAAGCAACCAAAACTTTCATGTCTTAACACACATATTCTTCAAAAATAAGCCCTCATGAGCAAAAAAAAACATCTATCTCATAAAAAAAATTGAGTAATTTGACTAAGAACATAGATGTATGCTTATTAATAGTGATTCTTATAGATAAACATGCGTCTTTTGTGCCAACAAATTTTTTTGCAAAATCCTGCTTGAGCCATCTTTAACCTATGATGGTATCCTACTTTCATGCAAAAGATTAGAAAAAAATAATGATCGAATTTTTCACAAAGTCCAAATACCCCGTTTTTTAGCCGTTTTTTGACCCAAATTTGCCCAAAAACATTTTTTTTCGAAAATCGGGCTCCGTCACATTCGAGGGTTTATAGTTGTGCATCTTTGTGCAAAAAATCATAAAGAATGAAAGAGCC
Organism: Clytia hemisphaerica; assembly: GCF_902728285.1. Taxonomy (NCBI): domain Eukaryota; kingdom Metazoa; phylum Cnidaria; class Hydrozoa; order Leptothecata; family Clytiidae; genus Clytia; species Clytia hemisphaerica. The sequence continues at coordinate 162,630 of NW_027103811.1, forward strand.
AATCTCGAGAAAAGCTAATACCTAAGTAATTGATAATGTGCTTATAAAAAAATATCGAATTTGGTCAGTTTTTCCAAAATAACACGCCAAGCAACCAAAAAATTTCCTGTATAAACACACATATTCTTCAAAAGTAAGCCTTCATGAGCAAAAAAAACATCTATCTCATAAAAGAATTGAGTAATTTGACTAAGAACATTGATGTATGCTTATTAATAGTGATTCTTATAGATAAACATGCGTTTTTTGAGCCAACAAAATTTTTTTGCGAAAATCTGCTTGAGCCATCTTTTACCTATGATGGTACCCTACTTTCATGCAAAAAATCAGAAAAAATTAATGATCAAATTTTTCACAAAGTCCAAAAAACCCGTTTTTTAGCCGTTTTTTGGCCCAAATTTACCCCCAAATTTTTTTTTTCGAAAATCGGGCTCCGTCACATTCGAGGGTTTATAGTTACACATCTTTGTGCAAAAAATCAGAAAAAACTAATGAGCCAATCTCGAGAAAAGTTGGTAACAAACGAACGAACGAACGAACGGACGGACGGACGAACAGAGGTTAATTTATAGGACCTCCACCGGGGTAGGTCCAAAAAGAAGGGTGTCGGAATTAGAGGAGGGGTGTCGACATTAGACCAAGTTACGGTGGGCATTTCCACATTATCTCACGCAATTTTTAAAAAGTTGGATTTCTCACGCATTTTTGAGTTTTGAAAAAGTTTCCCTGATTTTCTGATTCTCGAGAAATGGATTTCTTTAAAATTTCCCAAAAATGACCAAATAATTAAGAAAATCCTGAATTTTCAGAAACCTTTTTCAAAATTTCTCAGGTTTTCCAAGTGAAAAAAAAATCCAAATAACAGTGTCATCCACAGGAGGTAACAGTTTTTTTCTGGAACTGCCCATTCAGATTTTCAGAAAGATTTCCCTTTTTCTGATTTGAACTAGGTCTACTATTTAGATTTTTCCCTCCAAAAACCAGGCCCTAACACACCCTGAAGTTCAGGATTTTCAAGTTCAAAATCACCAGGTGTAGTGACTCCTGAAGTCACACAGCTTGTGTTGACGTCAAACCAAATGTTTCATTTTTCAGTGAACTTTGAACCCTTCGAACCTTTTTTCTATGTATGCTAAAGCGTTCCGGTTTTTACTAAAAGAAAGCCTGTGATCTTAGCTTTCCAGCAGTATATAATACTGTGGACTCGGGCTAGACGGCAAATTGGTAAAGTGCCGAACGTTTTTGCAACATTTTCAAAATTGTTTTCTGACGGGAAAAAAAAATTGCAACTATCTATGAACAAATGTTTCTGGAAACGGAGGAAAATGTAGTTGAAGGCTGAAACTTTGTATGTTTATCAGAAAAAGGGTGAGGAATTCAAAAATCACATTCGCTAAAATTTTAGTTCTTTAATTTTCATGTAGTTTTTTTCACTTTTTTGCTTCTTTAGCATGGAAATGTCCCAAAAAAAGTTTAGATTTCTGCCGAAATGGATTTTCTTTTCATTTGGGGTTTCTTCTTTCTGAAAAACTTATTCTTTACTTATAACTTATAACAAATATTTAGCACCTAAAAGCAGAGAGTCACAGCTGTATTCCTTTAAATACACGCCGAGAACGCCTTATTCTCCAACTAGAACTTATCTGCCGATCGCGGCAAATGCCTTTGTGAATCCGGACTTTAGTCTATTTAGCTTTAAAGCTGGTTCGTGTCCTAGAAATCAAGGCTTTTGGTTGGAAAATGAAAAAAAAGGTTCCAGTTTTAGCTACCGACCTACCGACCGACCGACCGACCGACCGACTGACCCATTTTTAAAAGCTTCTAGGACACGAACCAAACAATCAATAGGGCCTGGCCATACGCAGCTGCGCTCGCAGCGCTACTCTACCATTTTTGTTTTGATTTAAATTTGTATTTCAAGGACCAGCCAGGTCATTCATTTGAGCAGTCAGGACCTCATTTCACTTTATCAATATTACGCAAACGGCATTGTGCGCTAAATTATTTTGGTTTCGCTTTCGATTTCAAGCCAAGGTCTTAGCAACAGGGCGCGCGTACATAGCAACGGGGCTGGGTAGAAAAATCTAAACAAAGAATTCAAAAAAAATACCGATCATCGTATAGAGCACTAAAAAATACCCTCTTTCTATGTTTAGTTTGTTCTACCTTAGATTATAACTGAAAATATCTTCAAAAAACCTTTGTCCGCTATCAGCCTGCGTGGTAATCTTTGCCAGCTTCAATTCTTAGATAATGAATAAGAGAGGTGCGCTTAGCTAAGCCGTGCTTGCGGGCAATAAATTTATGCATAGTGGGCAACACCCCTCCAACCCCCACCTGAAAAAGGTCACCCCCACCTACATAGGGTTACCCCCACCTGAAATCTCATATCAGCCCAACCCCCACCTTTTTCAGCAACCCCCACCTAAATTTGTAAAATCTTCGAACCCCCACCTGAAAATTCAGTTTATCCTTTTTTCCTTTAGGAAACATATGTCATAGGTAATGGATATAAAGAGATGTGCTTTGTTTGAACACTCACTCATTAAAATTAGTGGCGCAATCGAATCACACCTTCGAATTTGGAGGTCTTGTTCCTTTTAGGAACACTAAAGATCCCAGTTAAAAGTCTTGAGGACTACAAACTGGAAAGGAAAAGACTGGAGAAAAAATGAACTCTTTTTAACCTTCAGAACTTATGACAGTCATTTGTTTATATTTTTATCTAGTATAGTATGTGGAAAGTTGAAAACGACAAAAAAGTACAAAATCAAACGAAGTTAAATACAGAAAACTTGATAACCCCCACCTGAAAAATGTTACCCCCACCTACATAGGGTTACCACCACCTGAAATTTCTCATCAACCCAACCCCCACCTATTTTTAAAAATCTGAAAATCCTCAACCCCCCCCCCCAGAATCCAGGGGGGGGTGCCCACTATGTTATGTTTACTTATCTTGTATATTTTAGTGGTATTTATCCAATGAAAAGGATGTTGACAAAATATGCACGGCGCTGACAAAATATGCACGACATTGATTATAACATCATTAAATATGTCAATGTTGATTCAACGCCCGTTAAAGAAAATAATTCGTAGATAGTTCTTTTTATCTTGGAATTTAGAAATACGAACAAAAAAAGAATCAAATTTAATATTTGTTTCCTATCTAAATTATATTAGCGTTAGAATAGGGTAAATTTTCACAAAAAATATTTTGCGATGGCGGTACGCCCAATATTGCGCCCACAGGAAAGTTCCAATTTTAATTATCGGGGAATCAGGGAAACCGGTTCACCACGTGGACAACCCTGGACACTGCCGTACATTGCACGGTGGAGTCCGGTGGGTGTACGGTGGGTGGAGCCTAACCTATTTTTACCACCGTACATGTCCCACTGTACACGAAAAATACTGCCGTACATTGTACGGTGGGAAGTCGATCAGGTTTCTGAATTCCCACTGTACAAGACATGTCAGGCCGCCTTCTTGTATACACCTTAGGAGGAATAAGGGCAGACTAGGTGCGTGTTTTCTCTGATTCCCTCAATCGCCAAACGATAAAAAACTAAAAGAAAAACTCCTCGAAACAAAAGCCGAGCGAATGGAAAGTATTTCATCAACTTCGTTCCCAGCGTAACTATCGTAAACTACCGTGTACAGTCAGGCAAATCGAAAGTAGCGCGAAAACCCTGTGCAAATACACTGGGTTTTTGGAACTCTGTGCATTTGCACGGGGTAGAAAATTAGAAAATTTAAAATTTTGCAATGGTTATACAATCAACTAACACCATTCTTTTTATTTAGAATCAATATCAAGAAGATGAATCAAATTCAATAAGATATACCAGGTAATCCTTCTTTATTGTCTTTGTATTTTGATTTGTAAAACAAGAATCGTTCCTTCTTATGCTGGCATGAGGCAGTAGCGAAGGAGTTTATCCGCGCGGCCATACTTTCAATTTTCGAATGCGGAACATACGAGGCCGACCCTAAAAAATTTTTTGTTTCTGGTCCACCGGGTGACGAAAAAAAAAGTCATGCGGGCGGCCGGAAAAATTTTTTTTTTGGTCCTTTCTAATTAAAAAAATTAGGAAGAAAAAAATTCATCTCTCTGGCTGTTAGTGTTAAAGGAAGTATATTGCCACACATTCTGTCCCCTTTTTTTCTCCTTCACTGAAAGAAATGTGTTGTTATTAATTACAAAAAGCTGATTGAGTGTTGAATGAGTTTATTACTTGTGTTTACTTTGTGATCTTTTTTTCTAAGAATCAACAAACCTTTCATTCTACTAAATTCATTTAAAGGGACATAACAGTAGTAAAATGTAAACATTGCACGAACCACGTGTCATTAAAGAGAACAATTAAAATCACGTGTCCAAAACAAACTTGTAAAACAATTAAAACAATCAAAATTAGCCTTATTTGGTTAGATTTTTTATTTTGACATGTGACATTTGTTTTGATTTTGTATCCCGCTGCATGCGGTTTGTTTACAAAATTTTGTCAGTACTGTTATGTCCCTTTAATATGCATAACATTATTTATTTGATCTTTAACGTTCCGAAAGCCTCCTAGACAAACAAATATTTTCTTCACTCATTTAAATATGCATTTAAGTTAACACTATTTATTTGATCTTTAACGTTCAGAAAGCATGCTAAACAAACAAACCTTTTTGAAGAGTGCAAGTGTTATAAAGTAACGATGTAACAGCCCCAGCTGGCACACAACATTGTTTCAACGTCCATCTAACATTCATAACGTCTTTTTAACGTTTTATACAGCGAAACAACGTTGTGTGCCAGCTGGGAGTTTAAATGAGTAAAGGTTTTTAAGAAGAAAGTTTCCTCTGTTATCTATTTGTTCTTATGAAAAAAAATGCGGCCGGGTGACGACGAAAAACATTTTCACCCGGCTGGTGAACCGGAAACTTTTTTTTTTTAGGGTCGGCCCGAGACTTAGAATACGGCCATTGTGAGATAACGGTGTTTCAGAATCCCGATCCCGCCACTCCATACTTATTTTTAGTTCTCCAGTGGTCAAGATACAACAATTCTTCTCTCGCCGTTTCTTCTTTTTCTTTTTTATTTCAGTTTTCATTTTTTATGGGAACACAATTGCGATCATATCCAGGTGAGACGTGTATTTTCCACATTTTCCAACGTTGTAATATCATAATGATACACATTCATTGGCGAGGGCGAGAATATGATGGAGACCTTCTGGAGAATACCCTTGTGTCAGAGATCCGGTGGAGCCCCCCGCCCCACTAGAAAACTTAGCCAAAAATCATCTGGACACTACGATTAGATAGAAATTTTCATCCACACTGAAGGAAAAAGCTCCACCGGGGCAGCACTGAGACAGTGGTGTATGTGCGTGAGAGAATGAAATTGACGCCCATAACTAAAAGAAAGACCAACAAAGTTACAGTCTATATTTGAGCTTGAACTTTCAAAGTATTGAAATAATCGGATCAGTCGTTTTTGTTAGCAGTGAAGCTAAGTCTAATGTTTGGGAAGAAAATATGGATATGATTCTGATGCAGGGGTGTATTTTTAAGAGTTTAGGTATCACTGAATAGTATTCTATATCGACAGTTACATCAAAATGCCTCGAAAATGTCAATATGAAAATTGCGTAATTAGAGAACGTATGTCGCGCTCATTATAAAAAGGCCGAGACAAACTTTCAATAATTGGATTGTAACATCGAGTTAAGTCTCTTTTGTTAAGTCACCAGGGGGTAAATAATACAGACCTTGATACATTTATCGTTCGTTTCAACTTGACAATTCGTTTAAAACTCAGCCTCCTAAATATTTGGGGTAGGTAAAATATGTACAAAGAAATTCATACTTTTCCAACCCGGCAAATCTTTAAAAAAGAAGCAAACAATAAAATATAATTACCCTTTCCAAATAAACCTCTTCGGTGACGAGCGTAGTCTACTCTGACGTAATTGTAAAATTTATGTGATCGGAGTTTGACACAGTAATGTAATGTTGTTTGGGGAATTATGAAGTTCTCTGGAATTTCGATTGCATTTATTCAGGTTGATTTTTTATGACTTCTAATGGTAATTTTTCTAACGAGTTTGATTACTCTGTTCTCACACTAATGTCTTTTTTTTTTCGCGTCCTTTTCCGTGATTACTTTTATTTATCTTTTTGAAGACAGGTAAGAAGGCATATTGTTGAAACTGATCGACCTAACGCGAATACGAAAATCACATTTTAACGATCCTCAAGGCTGTTCTCATCATAAAGATGGTAAGGACGGGTTATGTATGCAATTTTTTCGAGTAGCGAAATCGATTTCTAAACACGTGCGTCTGTTTAGAAATACTCAAATTTACCAAAAATATTTTGCTTGATTAAAAAAGATTGAATGGGTGGAATCTTTTTTCAATGGACACAATTCTTTATTAAAGAATGAAGAAGAATCTCGTAAAGAAAAAATGAAAGCCCCAATCATCTTCATTTTCCCCCGTTTTCACTTTAAAGTTGAAATTGACGTATTTACCTTACGGGTTCTAGATCATTTGCACAGGGTCGGGGAAACCCGTTGCAAATGATGCACACCCCGTGCAAATGCAAGTATTTGCCTGACTGGTGTACGGTGGGATTCTGTACGGTGGTGTTGTATGGTGTTTTCGATCTAACCTAAAATACCACCATACACCCACTGGACGCCCACCGGACTCCACCGCGCAATGTACGACGGTGTCCAGGGTCGTCCATGTGGATAACGAACGTACGGAATGAAACCTGACAGAAGGTTTTCAACCAGATTTATTTAGATCAAGCTATAAGAGGTTCATTACTTGTGGATTTTAAAACCTACATAAGCAAAAGCGAAAGTTGTTGGGAAAGAAAGAGCAAACGCAAGACAGAAGGAGGTTTGGTTGTGTTGATCAGGTATGTTTTTATTCTATCCGAGCTAATGTTAAAAAAGAACAAAGAGTTCCTGACTGCATTTGAGGGCTATGCATGTTAGCCTACACTGATGCAAGTTACCCGACTTCACGGTATAAACAGTCCCATGCAGTTCAGTCAGGACCTCTTTGGTCTTTTTTAACATTAGTTCGGATAGAATAAAAACATACCTGATCAACACAACCAAACCTTCTGTCCTGCGTTTACTCTTTCCTTCCCAACAACTTTCGTTTTTGCTTATTATGTAGGTTTTAAAATCCACAAGTAATGAACCTCTTATAGCTTTATCTGAATAAATCTGGTTGAAACCTTCTGTCAGGTTTCATTCCGTAGGTTTTTTATCCACGTGGTGAACCGGTTTCCCCGATTTCCCGATAATTAAAAATTGGAACTTTCCTGTGGGCGCGACTGGGCGTACCGCCATCGCGAAATATTTTTCGTGAAAATTTACCTTATTCTAACGCTAATATAATCTAGATAGGAAACAAATATTAAATTTGATCTTTTTTTGTTCATATTTCTAAATTTCAAGATAAAAGGTACTTTCTACGAATTATTTTCTTTAACGGGCGTTGAATCGACATTGACATATTTAATGATGTCATAATCAATGCCGTGCATATTTTATCAACATCCATTCCATTGGATAAATACCACTAAAATATACAAGATAAGTAAACATAAATTTATCGCCAGCGAGCACGGCTTAGCTAAGCGCACCTCTTGTAGAGAATGAGTGTTGTGAGGTTGTTCAATGATTTGATATAAGTTTCTTCTGTTAAAAAACCATTTCAAAATGTGGCGTGAGCTACCCTCACAACCTTCTCTGATTAAATGAAAATTTCCACAGCTTTTATAGCATATCAACATGTCAAAATATCTAACAATGTCATTAGGGAATACAATCATACAAAAGAAATAAGAGGGATTTCTAGATAAGCTAGAAATCCCTAATGACTAGATAAATTACAAACAAATTCTTGTAAATCATTTGGGAATTAATACGTGTATCAAATAAACTATTCATTTTAAATGAAACAAATTCGCATGTCATTTGGGAAAATGACGTCAGTTCAGCAGCATTAAACAAAAGAAAAGCTCCTTTGGTGGAGCGGGTCGAAGTCCAGTAATAACACAAGATGTTTTACAATTCCCCTCCCCGTTTGGGAAGTTCCCGGTTCTCGAAGCGGTCGGAGGTATGTACCCATTCGTCTTTACATACGCCATTCGAATTCGATTGTCTCGTC